>NW_026975673.1:387746-449613 GCF_030014295.1 Loxodonta africana
CTTAAACCTAATCCTAACCTGAACCCTAACCCCTACCCCAAACCCTAAGCTCAACCCTCACCCTTAAATTAAACTTCACCCTATCCCGAACTCTAACTTTAAACCGAATCCTAATCCTAACTCTAAACCTAACCCTAAACCTGACTCTAACATTAACCCAAACACCTAACCCTAACCCTAACAGTAAGCCTAACCCTAACCCTAACCCTAACCTGACCCTAACCTTAACCCAAACACCTAACCCTAACACTAAACCTAACCCTAACCCTCATCCTTAACCTAAACTGCACCCTAACCCTGACCCTGAAACTAAACATAACACTAAATCTCCCCCTAACCCTGACCGTAACCCAAATCCTAACCATAAACCTAACCCTAACCCGAACCTTAACCCTAACCCTGACCCTAACTCTAACTCTAACCCTAATCCAACCCTAAAACTTACCCTACAAACTCAACTTAAATGGAAACCTAGCACTAACCCTCACCCTAACATCTAAACCTAACCCCAACCCTTAACCTCACCCTATCTCTAACCTTAACCATGCCCTAGCCTAACCATGATTTAACCCTAACACTTACCCTAAACCTAATCTTAAACCTAAACCTAAAACGAACCTTAACCCTAACCCTAACCCCTAACCCTAAGCTCAACCCTCACTCTTCACTTAAATTTCACCCAAACACTAACCCTAAAACGAACCCAACACTAACCCTAAACGCAAACATAAACCTGACCCTAACGTTAACCCAAACACCTAACCCGAACCCTAACGCTAACCCGAACTCTAAACCGAACCCTAAACTGACCCTAACCTTAACCCAAACACCTAACCCTAACACTAACCCTAAACATAACCCTCATCCTTAACCTAAACTTCACCCTAAACCTAAGCCTAAGCCTAACCCTAAAACTAAACCTAAACCTAACCCTAAACTATCACCTGACTCTAGCCCGAACGCTAAACCTAACAATGACCCTAACCATAACACCCTAAAACATCAGCTTAACTGTAAACCTAACACTTACCCTCAGACGAACCCCTAACCCTTTCACAAACCCTAACCCGATCCCTAATCCTAAACCTAACGCTGACGTAAACCTAACCCTTCCCCTAAACCTAAACTTAAACCTAACCTTAACTCTACCTATACCTAAACCAAACAATAACTCGAATCCTGACCCTAACCCTAACCCTAAACTCAGCACTAAGTATAATTCTAAACCTAACCCTAACCCTAACCCAGCCCAACCCTTTACCGTAAACCTAGTCTTAACCCTAACCTTACCTACCCTAAACCTAACACTAACGCTAACCTTAACCCTAACTCTAACATTAACCCTAACTTTTAGCGTAACCCTCACTATTAACTGAAACTTCACCCGAACCCTAACCCTAACTCTAACCATAACCATAACACTTACCCTGAACACTCACCATAACTGTAAAACTAACCGTAACCCTCACCCTAACCCCTAACCGTATCCCCAACCCTAACCCTAATGCTATCCGTAACCCTAACCCTAACACTAACCTGAACCCCTGAGCCCTAACAATAACCCTAACCCTAACCCAAACCCTAACCCCTAACACCAAAGCCTAACCCAAACGTTAACTCTAACTCGAACACTAAGCTGAAACCTAATCATAAAGCTAACCGTAACCCTAAACCAAACCTAACCATGGTCAGAACCACAATGCTTTACCAGAACCCTCACCCACCCCTAACCCTAAACTACACTTCTAACCCCTAACACCTTACCATAACCATAATCCTAAGCATACACAACTCTAACCCTAAACCTAAACCTCACCCCAACCACAATGCCTAACACAAACCGTAACCTTAACTGTTACACTAAACTTAACCCTAACCTAAAATCTAACCCTAACCCTAAAACTAAACACAACCCATAAACTTAACCCTAACCCTAAACGTAACCTTAACACTAACCCGAAAACTAACCCGAACCTTAGCCATAACCCTAACCCTCACCCTATCTTAAACTTCACCCTATCCCTAACCTAAAGCTAACCCTAACTTTAACCCTAACCCTACCCCTAAACCTAACACTAACCTTAACCTTGGCCCACCAGTCACCCTACACCTAACCCTTACGATAACTCTGACCCTAAACCTCCCCCTAAACCTAATCCTAATCCTAACCCTACCCTAACTCCAACCTAACCTTAACCTTAACTTTAACCCTACCATAAAATTAAACCTAACCCTAAACCCTAATCCTAACTCTAACCCTAACCCTAACCGTAACACATACCCAAAACCTTCACCTTAAGTGTAAACGTAACTCTAATTCTTACCCTAACCCTAAATAAAACCCTACCCTAAACCTAACCAAAACACCCCTAACCCTAACTCTAACCCTAATCCTTAGCCCAGACCTAACCATAACCCTAAACCTACCCTAACTTTATTCAAACCCTAACCTTAAACAAAACTAAAACAAACCCTAAACCTATCCCTAACCCTACCCCTGACACTAATCTGAACAATAACCCCTAGCCCTAACCCTAACCCGCACGCTTAACATCAACTTCACCCTAACCCTATCCTAAAACTAAACATAACACTAAATCTCCCCCAACCATGAACCTAACCCAATCCTAACCATAAAACTAACCCTAAACTTAACCCTAACCCTGACCCTGACCCTAACTCTAACCTTAATCCTAACCATAAAAATTACCCTACACACTCAGCTTAAATGGAAACCTACCACTAACCCACACCCTAACATCTAAACCTAAACCCAACCCTTAACCTCACCCTATCTCTAACCTTAACCATGCCCTAGCCTAACCATGATTTAACCCTAAACCTAACCCTAAACCTAATCTTAAACCTAAACCTAAAACGAACCTTAACCCTAACCCTAACCCCTAACCCTAAGCTCAACCCTCACTCTTCACTTAAATTTCACCCAAACACTAACCCTAAAACGAACCCAACACTAACCCTAAAAGCAAACATAAACCTGACCCTAACGTTAACCCAAACACCTAACCCGAACCCTAACGCTAACCCGAACTCTAAACCGAACCCTAAACTGACCCTAACCTTAACCCAAACACCTAACCCTAACACTAACCCTAAACATAACCCTCATCCTTAACCTAAACTTCACCCTAAAACTAAGCCTAAGCCTAACCCTAAAACTAAACCTAAACCTAACCCTAAACTATCACCTGACTCTAGCCCGAACGCTAAACCTAACAATGACCCTAACCATAACACCCTAAAACATCAGCTTAACTGTAAACCTAACACTTACCCTCAGACGAACCCCTAACCCTTTCACAAACCCTAACCCGATCCCTAATCCTAAACCTAACGCTGACGTAAACCTAACCCTTCCCCTAAACCTAAACTTAAACCTAACCTTAACTCTACCTATACCTAAACCAAACAATAACTCGAATCCTGACCCTAACCCTAACCCTAAACTCAGCACTAAGTATAATTCTAAACCTAACCCTAACCCTAACCCAGCCCAACCCTTTACCGTAAACCTAGTCTTAACCCTAACCTTACCTACCCTAAACCTAACACTAACGCTAACCTTAACCCTAACTCTAACATTAACCCTAACTTTTAGCGTAACCCTCACTATTAACTGAAACTTCACCCGAACCCTAACCCTAACTCTAACCATAACCATAACACTTACCCTGAACACTCACCATAACTGTAAAACTAACCGTAACCCTCACCCTAACCCCTAACCGTATCCCCAACCCTAACCCTAATGCTATCCGTAACCCTAACCCTAACACTAACCTGAACCCCTGAGCCCTAACAATAACCCTAACCCTAACCCAAACCCTAACCCCTAACACCAAAGCCTAACCCAAACGTTAACTCTAACTCGAACACTAACCTGAAACCTAATCATAAAGCTAACCGTAACCCTAAACCAAACCTAACCATGGTCAGAACCACAATGCTTTACCAGAACCCTCACCCACCCCTAACCCTAAACTACACTTCTAACCCCTAACACCTTACCATAACCATAATCCTAAGCATACACAACCCTAACCCTAAACCTAAACCTCACCCCAACCACAATGCCTAACACAAACCGTAACCTTAACTGTTACACTAAACTTAACCCTAACCTAAAATCTAACCCTAACCCTAAAACTAAACACAACCCATAAACTTAACCCTAACCCTAAACGTAACCGTAACACTAACCCGAAAACTAACCCGAACCTTAGCCATAACCCTAACCCTCACCCTATCTTAAACTTCACCCTATCCCTAACCTAAAGCTAACCCTAACTTTAACCCTAACCCTACCCCTAAACCTAACACTAACCTTAACCTTGGCCCACCAGTCACCCTACACCTAACCCTTACGATAACTCTGACCCTAAACCTCCCCCTAAACCTAATCCTAATCCTAACCCTACCCTAACTCCAACCTAACCTTAACCTTAACTTTAACCCTACCATAAAATTAAACCTAACCCTAAACCCTAATCCTAACTCTAACCCTAACCCTAACCGTAACACATACCCAAAACCTTCACCTTAAGTGTAAACGTAACTCTAATTCTTACCCTAACCCTAAATAAAACCCTACCCTAAACCTAACCAAAACACCCCTAACCCTAACTCTAACCCTAATCCTTAGCCCAGACCTAACCATAACCCTAAACCTACCCTAACTTTATTCAAACCCTAACCTTAAACAAAACTAAAACAAACCCTAAACCTATCCCTAACCCTATCCCTGACACTAATCTGAACAATAACCCCTAGCCCTAACCCTAACCCGCACGCTTAACATCAACTTCACTCCAACCCTATCCTAAAACTAAACATAACACTAAATCTCCCCCAACCATGAACCTAACCCAATCCTAACCATAAAACTCACCCTAAACTTAACCCTAACCCTGACCCTGACCCTAACTCTAACCTTAATCCTAACCATAAAAATTACCCTACACACTCAGCTTAAATGGAAACCTACCACTAACCCACACCCTAACATCTAAACCTAAACCCAACCCTTAACCTAACCCTATCTCTAACCTTATCCTAGCCCTACACCTAAACATGACTTAATCCTAACACTTACCCTAAACCTGACCCTAAACCTAACCTTTACCTTAAACCTAATCCTAACCTGAACCCTAACCCCTACCCCAAACCCTAAGCTCAACCCTCACCCTTAAATTAAACTTCACCCTATCCCGAACTCTAACTTTAAACCGAATCCTAATCCTAACTCTAAACCTAACCCTAAACCTGACTCTAACATTAACCCAAACACCTAACCCTAACCCTAACAGTAAGCCTAACCCTAACCCTAACCCTAACCTGACCCTAACCTTAACCCAAACACCTAACCCTAACACTAAACCTAACCCTAACCCTCATCCTTAACCTAAACTGCACCCTAACCCTGACCCTGAAACTAAACATAACACTAAATCTCCCCCTAACCCTGACCGTAACCCAAATCCTAACCATAAACCTAACCCTAACCCGAACCTTAACCCTAACCCTGACCCTAACTCTAACTCTAACCCTAATCCAACCCTAAAACTTACCCTACAAACTCAACTTAAATGGAAACCTAGCACTAACCCTCACCCTAACATCTAAACCTAACCCCAACCCTTAACCTCACCCTATCTCTAACCTTAACCATGCCCTAGCCTAACCATGATTTAACCCTAAACCTAACCCTAAACCTAATCTTAAACCTAAACCTAAAACGAACCTTAACCCTAACCCTAACCCCTAACCCTAAGCTCAACCCTCACTCTTCACTTAAATTTCACCCAAACACTAACCCTAAAACGAACCCAACACTAACCCTAAATGCAAACATAAACCTGACCCTAACGTTAACCCAAACACCTAACCCGAACCCTAACGCTAACCCGAACTCTAAACCGAACCCTAAACTGACCCTAACCTTAACCCAAACACCTAACCCTAACACTAACCCTAAACATAACCCTCATCCTTAACCTAAATTTCACCCTAAACCTAAGCCTAAGCCTAACCCTAAAACTAAACCTAAACCTAACGCTAAACTATCACCTGACTCTAGCCCGAACGCTAAACCTAACAATGACCCTAACCATAACACCCTAAAACATCAGCTTAACTGTAAACCTAACACTTACCCTCAGACGAACCCCTAACCCTTTCACAAACCCTAACCCGATCCCTAATCCTAAACCTAACGCTGACGTAAACCTAACCCTTCCCCTAAACCTAAACTTAAACCTAACCTTAACTCTACCTATACCTAAACCAAACAATAACTCGAATCCTGACCCTAACCCTAACCCTAAACTCAGCACTAAGTATAATTCTAAACCTAACCCTAACCCTAACCCAGCCCAACCCTTTACCGTAAACCTAGTCTTAACCCTAACCTTACCTACCCTAAACCTAACACTAACGCTAACCTTAACCCTAACTCTAACATTAACCCTAACTTTTAGCGTAACCCTCACTATTAACTGAAACTTCACCCGAACCCTAACCCTAACTCTAACCATAACCATAACACTTACCCTGAACACTCACCATAACTGTAAAACTAACCGTAACCCTCACCCTAACCCCTATCCGTATCCCCAACCCTAACCCTAATGCTATCCGTAACCCTAACCCTAACACTAACCTGAACCCCTGAGCCCTAACAATAACCCTAACCCTAACCCAAACCCTAACCCCTAACACCAAAGCCTAACCCAAACGTTAACTCTAACTCGAACACTAACCTGAAACCTAATCATAAAGCTAACCGTAACCCTAAACCAAACCTAACCATGGTCAGAACCACAATGCTTTACCAGAACCCTCACCCACCCCTAACCCTAAATTACACTTCTAACCCCTAACACCTTACCATAACCATAATCCTAAGCATACACAACCCTAACCCTAAACCTAAACCTCACCCCAACCACAATGCCTAACACAAACCGTAACCTTAACTGTTACACTAAACTTAACCCTAACCTAAAATCTAACCCTAACCCTAAAACTAAACACAACCCATAAACTTAACCCTAACCCTAAACGTAACCTTAACACTAACCCGAAAACTAACCCGAACCTTAGCCATAACCCTAACCCTCACCCTATCTTAAACTTCACCCTATCCCTAACCTAAAGCTAACCCTAACTTTAACCCTAACCCTACCCCTAAACCTAACACTAACCTTAACCTTGGCCCACCAGTCACCCTACACCTAACCCTTACGATAACTCTGACCCTAAACCTCCCCCTAAACCTAATCCTAATCCTAACCCTACCCTAACTCCAACCTAACCTTAACCTTAACTTTAACCCTACCATAAAATTAAACCTAACCCTAAACCCTAATCCTAACTCTAACCCTAACCCTAACCGTAACACATACCCAAAACCTTCACCTTAAGTGTAAACGTAACTCTAATTCTTACCCTAACCCTAAATAAAACCCTACCCTAAACCTAACCAAAACACCCCTAACCCTAACTCTAACCCTAATCCTTAGCCCAGACCTAACCATAACCCTAAACCTACCCTAACTTTATTCAAACCCTAACCTTAAACAAAACTAAAACAAACCCTAAACCTATCCCTAACCCTACCCCTGACACTAATCTGAACAATAACCCCTAGCCCTAACCCTAACCCGCACGCTTAACATCAACTTCACCCTAACCCTATCCTAAAACTAAACATAACACTAAATCTCCCCCAACCATGAACCTAACCCAATCCTAACCATAAAACTAACCCTAAACTTAACCCTAACCCTGACCCTGACCCTAACTCTAACCTTAATCCTAACCATAAAAATTACCCTACACACTCAGCTTAAATGGAAACCTACCACTAACCCACACCCTAACATCTAAACCTAAACCCAACCCTTAACCTAACCCTATCTCTAACCTTATCCTAGCCCTACACCTAAACATGACTTAATCCTAACACTTACCCTAAACCTGACCCTAAACCTAACCTTTACCTTAAACCTAATCCTAACCTGAACCCTAACCCCTACCCCAAACCCTAAGCTCAACCCTCACCCTTAAATTAAACTTCACCCTATCCCGAACTCTAACTTTAAACCGAATCCTAATCCTAACTCTAAACCTAACCCTAAACCTGACTCTAACATTAACCCAAACACCTAACCCTAACCCTAACAGTAAGCCTAACCCTAACCCTAACCCTAACCTGACCCTAACCTTAACCCAAACACCTAACCCTAACACTAAACCTAACCCTAACCCTCATCCTTAACCTAAACTGCACCCTAACCCTGACCCTGAAACTAAACATAACACTAAATCTCCCCCTAACCCTGACCGTAACCCAAATCCTAACCATAAACCTAACCCTAACCCGAACCTTAACCCTAACCCTGACCCTAACTCTAACTCTAACCCTAATCCAACCCTAAAACTTACCCTACAAACTCAACTTAAATGGAAACCTAGCACTAACCCTCACCCTAACATCTAAACCTAACCCCAACCCTTAACCTCACCCTATCTCTAACCTTAACCATGCCCTAGCCTAACCATGATTTAACCCTAAACCTAACCCTAAACCTAATCTTAAACCTAAACCTAAAACGAACCTTAACCCTAACCCTAACCCCTAACCCTAAGCTCAACCCTCACTCTTCACTTAAATTTCACCCAAACACTAACCCTAAAACGAACCCAACACTAACCCTAAACGCAAACATAAACCTGACCCTAACGTTAACCCAAACACCTAACCCGAACCCTAACGCTAACCCGAACTCTAAACCGAACCCTAAACTGACCCTAACCTTAACCCAAACACCTAACCCTAACACTAACCCTAAACATAACCCTCATCCTTAACCTAAATTTCACCCTAAACCTAAGCCTAAGCCTAACCCTAAAACTAAACCTAAACCTAACGCTAAACTATCACCTGACTCTAGCCCGAACGCTAAACCTAACAATGACCCTAACCATAACACCCTAAAACATCAGCTTAACTGTAAACCTAACACTTACCCTCAGACGAACCCCTAACCCTTTCACAAACCCTAACCCGATCCCTAATCCTAAACCTAACGCTGACGTAAACCTAACCCTTCCCCTAAACCTAAACTTAAACCTAACCTTAACTCTACCTATACCTAAACCAAACAATAACTCGAATCCTGACCCTAACCCTAACCCTAAACTCAGCACTAAGTATAATTCTAAACCTAACCCTAACCCTAACCCAGCCCAACCCTTTACCGTAAACCTAGTCTTAACCCTAACCTTACCTACCCTAAACCTAACACTAACGCTAACCTTAACCCTAACTCTAACATTAACCCTAACTTTTAGCGTAACCCTCACTATTAACTGAAACTTCACCCGAACCCTAACCCTAACTCTAACCATAACCATAACACTTACCCTGAACACTCACCATAACTGTAAAACTAACCGTAACCCTCACCCTAACCCCTATCCGTATCCCCAACCCTAACCCTAATGCTATCCGTAACCCTAACCCTAACACTAACCTGAACCCCTGAGCCCTAACAATAACCCTAACCCTAACCCAAACCCTAACCCCTAACACCAAAGCCTAACCCAAACGTTAACTCTAACTCGAACACTAACCTGAAACCTAATCATAAAGCTAACCGTAACCCTAAACCAAACCTAACCATGGTCAGAACCACAATGCTTTACCAGAACCCTCACCCACCCCTAACCCTAAACTACACTTCTAACCCCTAACACCTTACCATAACCATAATCCTAAGCATACACAACCCTAACCCTAAACCTAAACCTCACCCCAACCACAATGCCTAACACAAACCGTAACCTTAACTGTTACACTAAACTTAACCCTAACCTAAAATCTAACCCTAACCCTAAAACTAAACACAACCCATAAACTTAACCCTAACCCTAAACGTAACCTTAACACTAACCCGAAAACTAACCCGAACCTTAGCCATAACCCTAACCCTCACCCTATCTTAAACTTCACCCTATCCCTAACCTAAAGCTAACCCTAACTTTAACCCTAACCCTACCCCTAAACCTAACACTAACCTTAACCTTGGCCCACCAGTCACCCTACACCTAACCCTTACGATAACTCTGACCCTAAACCTCCCCCTAAACCTAATCCTAATCCTAACCCTACCCTAACTCCAACCTAACCTTAACCTTAACTTTAACCCTACCATAAAATTAAACCTAACCCTAAACCCTAATCCTAACTCTAACCCTAACCCTAACCGTAACACATACCCAAAACCTTCACCTTAAGTGTAAACGTAACTCTAATTCTTACCCTAACCCTAAATAAAACCCTACCCTAAACCTAACCAAAACACCCCTAACCCTAACTCTAACCCTAATCCTTAGCCCAGACCTAACCATAACCCTAAACCTACCCTAACTTTATTCAAACCCTAACCTTAAACAAAACTAAAACAAACCCTAAACCTATCCCTAACCCTACCCCTGACACTAATCTGAACAATAACCCCTAGCCCTAACCCTAACCCGCACGCTTAACATCAACTTCACCCTAACCCTATCCTAAAACTAAACATAACACTAAATCTCCCCCAACCATGAACCTAACCCAATCCTAACCATAAAACTAACCCTAAACTTAACCCTAACCCTGACCCTGACCCTAACTCTAACCTTAATCCTAACCATAAAAATTACCCTACACACTCAGCTTAAATGGAAACCTACCACTAACCCACACCCTAACATCTAAACCTAAACCCAACCCTTAACCTAACCCTATCTCTAACCTTATCCTAGCCCTACACCTAAACATGACTTAATCCTAACACTTACCCTAAACCTGACCCTAAACCTAACCTTTACCTTAAACCTAATCCTAACCTGAACCCTAACCCCTACCCCAAACCCTAAGCTCAACCCTCACCCTTAAATTAAACTTCACCCTATCCCGAACTCTAACTTTAAACCGAATCCTAATCCTAACTCTAAACCTAACCCTAAACCTGACTCTAACATTAACCCAAACACCTAACCCTCACCCTAACAAACAGTAAGCCTAACCCAAACACCTAACCCTAACCCTAACAAACAGTAAGCCTAACCCTAACCCTAACCCTAACCTGACCCTAACCTTAACCCAAACACCTAACCCTAACACTAAACCTAACCCTAACCCTCATCCTTAACCTAAACTGCACCCTAACCCTGACCCTGAAACTAAACATAACACTAAATCTCCCCCTAACCCTGACCGTAACCCAAATCCTAACCATAAACCTAACCCTAACCCGAACCTTAACCCTAACCCTGACCCTAACTCTAACTCTAACCCTAATCCAACCCTAAAACTTACCCTACAAACTCAACTTAAATGGAAACCTAGCACTAACCCTCACCCTAACATCTAAACCTAACCCCAACCCTTAACCTCACCCTATCTCTAACCTTAACCATGCCCTAGCCTAACCATGATTTAACCCTAACACTTACCCTAAACCTAATCTTAAACCTAAACCTAAAACGAACCTTAACCCTAACCCTAACCCCTAACCCTAAGCTCAACCCTCACTCTTCACTTAAATTTCACCCAAACACTAACCCTAAAACGAACCCAACACTAACCCTAAACGCAAACATAAACCTGACCCTAACGTTAACCCAAACACCTAACCCGAACCCTAACGCTAACCCGAACTCTAAACCGAACCCTAAACTGACCCTAACCTTAACCCAAACACCTAACCCTAACACTAACCCTAAACATAACCCTCATCCTTAACCTAAACTTCACCCTAAACCTAAGCCTAAGCCTAACCCTAAAACTAAACCTAAACCTAACCCTAAACTATCACCTGACTCTAGCCCGAACGCTAAACCTAACAATGACCCTAACCATAACACCCTAAAACATCAGCTTAACTGTAAACCTAACACTTACCCTCAGACGAACCCCTAACCCTTTCACAAACCCTAACCCGATCCCTAATCCTAAACCTAACGCTGACGTAAACCTAACCCTTCCCCTAAACCTAAACTTAAACCTAACCTTAACTCTACCTATACCTAAACCAAACAATAACTCGAATCCTGACCCTAACCCTAACCCTAAACTCAGCACTAAGTATAATTCTAAACCTAACCCTAACCCTAACCCAGCCCAACCCTTTACCGTAAACCTAGTCTTAACCCTAACCTTACCTACCCTAAACCTAACACTAACGCTAACCTTAACCCTAACTCTAACATTAACCCTAACTTTTAGCGTAACCCTCACTATTAACTGAAACTTCACCCGAACCCTAACCCTAACTCTAACCATAACCATAACACTTACCCTGAACACTCACCATAACTGTAAAACTAACCGTAACCCTCACCCTAACCCCTATCCGTATCCCCAACCCTAACCCTAATGCTATCCGTAACCCTAACCCTAACACTAACCTGAACCCCTGAGCCCTAACAATAACCCTAACCCTAACCCAAACCCTAACCCCTAACACCAAAGCCTAACCCAAACGTTAACTCTAACTCGAACACTAACCTGAAACCTAATCATAAAGCTAACCGTAACCCTAAACCAAACCTAACCATGGTCAGAACCACAATGCTTTACCAGAACCCTCACCCACCCCTAACCCTAAACTACACTTCTAACCCCTAACACCTTACCATAACCATAATCCTAAGCATACACAACCCTAACCCTAAACCTAAACCTCACCCCAACCACAATGCCTAACACAAACCGTAACCTTAACTGTTACACTAAACTTAACCCTAACCTAAAATCTAACCCTAACCCTAAAACTAAACACAACCCATAAACTTAACCCTAACCCTAAACGTAACCTTAACACTAACCCGAAAACTAACCCGAACCTTAGCCATAACCCTAACCCTCACCCTATCTTAAACTTCACCCTATCCCTAACCTAAAGCTAACCCTAACTTTAACCCTAACCCTACCCCTAAACCTAACACTAACCTTAACCTTGGCCCACCAGTCACCCTACACCTAACCCTTACGATAACTCTGACCCTAAACCTCCCCCTAAACCTAATCCTAATCCTAACCCTACCCTAACTCCAACCTAACCTTAACCTTAACTTTAACCCTACCATAAAATTAAACCTAACCCTAAACCCTAATCCTAACTCTAACCCTAACCCTAACCGTAACACATACCCAAAACCTTCACCTTAAGTGTAAACGTAACTCTAATTCTTACCCTAACCCTAAATAAAACCCTACCCTAAACCTAACCAAAACACCCCTAACCCTAACTCTAACCCTAATCCTTAGCCCAGACCTAACCATAACCCTAAACCTACCCTAACTTTATTCAAACCCTAACCTTAAACAAAACTAAAACAAACCCTAAACCTATCCCTAACCCTACCCCTGACACTAATCTGAACAATAACCCCTAGCCCTAACCCTAACCCGCACGCTTAACATCAACTTCACCCTAACCCTATCCTAAAACTAAACATAACACTAAATCTCCCCCAACCATGAACCTAACCCAATCCTAACCATAAAACTAACCCTAAACTTAACCCTAACCCTGACCCTGACCCTAACTCTAACCTTAATCCTAACCATAAAAATTACCCTACACACTCAGCTTAAATGGAAACCTACCACTAACCCACACCCTAACATCTAAACCTAAACCCAACCCTTAACCTAACCCTATCTCTAACCTTATCCTAGCCCTACACCTAAACATGACTTAATCCTAACACTTACCCTAAACCTGACCCTAAACCTAACCTTTACCTTAAACCTAATCCTAACCTGAACCCTAACCCCTACCCCAAACCCTAAGCTCAACCCTCACCCTTAAATTAAACTTCACCCTATCCCGAACTCTAACTTTAAACCGAATCCTAATCCTAACTCTAAACCTAACCCTAAACCTGACTCTAACATTAACCCAAACACCTAACCCTCACCCTAACAAACAGTAAGCCTAACCCAAACACCTAACCCTAACCCTAACAAACAGTAAGCCTAACCCTAACCCTAACCCTAACCTGACCCTAACCTTAACCCAAACACCTAACCCTAACACTAAACCTAACCCTAACCCTCATCCTTAACCTAAACTGCACCCTAACCCTGACCCTGAAACTAAACATAACACTAAATCTCCCCCTAACCCTGACCGTAACCCAAATCCTAACCATAAACCTAACCCTAACCCGAACCTTAACCCTAACCCTGACCCTAACTCTAACTCTAACCCTAATCCAACCCTAAAACTTACCCTACAAACTCAACTTAAATGGAAACCTAGCACTAACCCTCACCCTAACATCTAAACCTAACCCCAACCCTTAACCTCACCCTATCTCTAACCTTAACCATGCCCTAGCCTAACCATGATTTAACCCTAACACTTACCCTAAACCTAATCTTAAACCTAAACCTAAAACGAACCTTAACCCTAACCCTAACCCCTAACCCTAAGCTCAACCCTCACTCTTCACTTAAATTTCACCCAAACACTAACCCTAAAACGAACCCAACACTAACCCTAAACGCAAACATAAACCTGACCCTAACGTTAACCCAAACACCTAACCCGAACCCTAACGCTAACCCGAACTCTAAACCGAACCCTAAACTGACCCTAACCTTAACCCAAACACCTAACCCTAACACTAACCCTAAACATAACCCTCATCCTTAACCTAAACTTCACCCTAAACCTAAGCCTAAGCCTAACCCTAAAACTAAACCTAAACCTAACCCTAAACTATCACCTGACTCTAGCCCGAACGCTAAACCTAACAATGACCCTAACCATAACACCCTAAAACATCAGCTTAACTGTAAACCTAACACTTACCCTCAGACGAACCCCTAACCCTTTCACAAACCCTAACCCGATCCCTAATCCTAAACCTAACGCTGACGTAAACCTAACCCTTCCCCTAAACCTAAACTTAAACCTAACCTTAACTCTACCTATACCTAAACCAAACAATAACTCGAATCCTGACCCTAACCCTAACCCTAAACTCAGCACTAAGTATAATTCTAAACCTAACCCTAACCCTAACCCAGCCCAACCCTTTACCGTAAACCTAGTCTTAACCCTAACCTTACCTACCCTAAACCTAACACTAACGCTAACCTTAACCCTAACTCTAACATTAACCCTAACTTTTAGCGTAACCCTCACTATTAACTGAAACTTCACCCGAACCCTAACCCTAACTCTAACCATAACCATAACACTTACCCTGAACACTCACCATAACTGTAAAACTAACCGTAACCCTCACCCTAACCCCTATCCGTATCCCCAACCCTAACCCTAATGCTATCCGTAACCCTAACCCTAACACTAACCTGAACCCCTGAGCCCTAACAATAACCCTAACCCTAACCCAAACCCTAACCCCTAACACCAAAGCCTAACCCAAACGTTAACTCTAACTCGAACACTAACCTGAAACCTAATCATAAAGCTAACCGTAACCCTAAACCAAACCTAACCATGGTCAGAACCACAATGCTTTACCAGAACCCTCACCCACCCCTAACCCTAAACTACACTTCTAACCCCTAACACCTTACCATAACCATAATCCTAAGCATACACAACCCTAACCCTAAACCTAAACCTCACCCCAACCACAATGCCTAACACAAACCGTAACCTTAACTGTTACACTAAACTTAACCCTAACCTAAAATCTAACCCTAACCCTAAAACTAAACACAACCCATAAACTTAACCCTAACCCTAAACGTAACCTTAACACTAACCCGAAAACTAACCCGAACCTTAGCCATAACCCTAACCCTCACCCTATCTTAAACTTCACCCTATCCCTAACCTAAAGCTAACCCTAACTTTAACCCTAACCCTACCCCTAAACCTAACACTAACCTTAACCTTGGCCCACCAGTCACCCTACACCTAACCCTTACGATAACTCTGACCCTAAACCTCCCCCTAAACCTAATCCTAATCCTAACCCTACCCTAACTCCAACCTAACCTTAACCTTAACTTTAACCCTACCATAAAATTAAACCTAACCCTAAACCCTAATCCTAACTCTAACCCTAACCCTAACCGTAACACATACCCAAAACCTTCACCTTAAGTGTAAACGTAACTCTAATTCTTACCCTAACCCTAAATAAAACCCTACCCTAAACCTAACCAAAACACCCCTAACCCTAACTCTAACCCTAATCCTTAGCCCAGACCTAACCATAACCCTAAACCTACCCTAACTTTATTCAAACCCTAACCTTAAACAAAACTAAAATAAACCCTAAACCTATCCCTAACCCTACCCCTGACACTAATCTGAACAATAACCCCTAGCCCTAACCCTAACCCGCACGCTTAACATCAACTTCACCCTAACCCTATCCTAAAACTAAACATAACACTAAATCTCCCCCAACCATGAACCTAACCCAATCCTAACCATAAAACTAACCCTAAACTTAACCCTAACCCTGACCCTGACCCTAACTCTAACCTTAATCCTAACCATAAAAATTACCCTACACACTCAGCTTAAATGGAAACCTACCACTAACCCACACCCTAACATCTAAACCTAAACCCAACCCTTAACCTAACCCTATCTCTAACCTTATCCTAGCCCTACACCTAAACATGACTTAATCCTAACACTTACCCTAAACCTGACCCTAAACCTAACCTTTACCTTAAACCTAATCCTAACCTGAACCCTAACCCCTACCCCAAACCCTAAGCTCAACCCTCACCCTTAAATTAAACTTCACCCTATCCCGAACTCTAACTTTAAACCGAATCCTAATCCTAACTCTAAACCTAACCCTAAACCTGACTCTAACATTAACCCAAACACCTAACCCTAACCCTAACAAACAGTAAGCCTAACCCTAACCCTAACCCTAACCTGACCCTAACCTTAACCCAAACACCTAACCCTAACACTAAACCTAACCCTAACCCTCATCCTTAACCTAAACTGCACCCTAACCCTGACCCTGAAACTAAACATAACACTAAATCTCCCCCTAACCCTGACCGTAACCCAAATCCTAACCATAAACCTAACCCTAACCCGAACCTTAACCCTAACCCTGACCCTAACTCTAACTCTAACCCTAATCCAACCCTAAAACTTACCCTACAAACTCAACTTAAATGGAAACCTAGCACTAACCCTCACCCTAACATCTAAACCTAACCCCAACCCTTAACCTCACCCTATCTCTAACCTTAACCATGCCCTAGCCTAACCATGATTTAACCCTAACACTTACCCTAAACCTAATCTTAAACCTAAACCTAAAACGAACCTTAACCCTAACCCTAACCCCTAACCCTAAGCTCAACCCTCACTCTTCACTTAAATTTCACCCAAACACTAACCCTAAAATGAACCCAACACTAACCCTAAACGCAAACATAAACCTGACCCTAACGTTAACCCAAACACCTAACCCGAACCCTAACGCTAACCCGAACTCTAAACCGAACCCTAAACTGACCCTAACCTTAACCCAAACACCTAACCCTAACACTAACCCTAAACATAACCCTCATCCTTAACCTAAACTTCACCCTAAACCTAAGCCTAAGCCTAACCCTAAAACTAAACCTAAACCTAACCCTAAACTATCACCTGACTCTAGCCCGAACGCTAAACCTAACAATGACCCTAACCATAACACCCTAAAACATCAGCTTAACTGTAAACCTAACACTTACCCTCAGACGAACCCCTAACCCTTTCACAAACCCTAACCCGATCCCTAATCCTAAACCTAACGCTGACGTAAACCTAACCCTTCCCCTAAACCTAAACTTAAACCTAACCTTAACTCTACCTATACCTAAACCAAACAATAACTCGAATCCTGACCCTAACCCTAACCCTAAACTCAGCACTAAGTATAATTCTAAACCTAACCCTAACCCTAACCCAGCCCAACCCTTTACCGTAAACCTAGTCTTAACCCTAACCTTACCTACCCTAAACCTAACACTAACGCTAACCTTAACCCTAACTCTAACATTAACCCTAACTTTTAGCGTAACCCTCACTATTAACTGAAACTTCACCCGAACCCTAACCCTAACTCTAACCATAACCATAACACTTACCCTGAACACTCACCATAACTGTAAAACTAACCGTAACCCTCACCCTAACCCCTATCCGTATCCCCAACCCTAACCCTAATGCTATCCGTAACCCTAACCCTAACACTAACCTGAACCCCTGAGCCCTAACAATAACCCTAACCCTAACCCAAACCCTAACCCCTAACACCAAAGCCTAACCCAAACGTTAACTCTAACTCGAACACTAACCTGAAACCTAATCATAAAGCTAACCGTAACCCTAAACCAAACCTAACCATGGTCAGAACCACAATGCTTTACCAGAACCCTCACCCACCCCTAACCCTAAACTACACTTCTAACCCCTAACACCTTACCATAACCATAATCCTAAGCATACACAACCCTAACCCTAAACCTAAACCTCACCCCAACCACAATGCCTAACACAAACCGTAACCTTAACTGTTACACTAAACTTAACCCTAACCTAAAATCTAACCCTAACCCTAAAACTAAACACAACCCATAAACTTAACCCTAACCCTAAACGTAACCTTAACACTAACCCGAAAACTAACCCGAACCTTAGCCATAACCCTAACCCTCACCCTATCTTAAACTTCACCCTATCCCTAACCTAAAGCTAACCCTAACTTTAACCCTAACCCTACCCCTAAACCTAACACTAACCTTAACCTTGGCCCACCAGTCACCCTACACCTAACCCTTACGATAACTCTGACCCTAAACCTCCCCCTAAACCTAATCCTAATCCTAACCCTACCCTAACTCCAACCTAACCTTAACCTTAACTTTAACCCTACCATAAAATTAAACCTAACCCTAAACCCTAATCCTAACTCTAACCCTAACCCTAACCGTAACACATACCCAAAACCTTCACCTTAAGTGTAAACGTAACTCTAATTCTTACCCTAACCCTAAATAAAACCCTACCCTAAACCTAACCAAAACACCCCTAACCCTAACTCTAACCCTAATCCTTAGCCCAGACCTAACCATAACCCTAAACCTACCCTAACTTTATTCAAACCCTAACCTTAAACAAAACTAAAACAAACCCTAAACCTATCCCTAACCCTACCCCTGACACTAATCTGAACAATAACCCCTAGCCCTAACCCTAACCCGCACGCTTAACATCAACTTCACCCTAACCCTATCCTAAAACTAAACATAACACTAAATCTCCCCCAACCATGAACCTAACCCAATCCTAACCATAAAACTAACCCTAAACTTAACCCTAACCCTGACCCTGACCCTAACTCTAACCTTAATCCTAACCATAAAAATTACCCTACACACTCAGCTTAAATGGAAACCTACCACTAACCCACACCCTAACATCTAAACCTAAACCCAACCCTTAACCTAACCCTATCTCTAACCTTATCCTAGCCCTACACCTAAACATGACTTAATCCTAACACTTACCCTAAACCTGACCCTAAACCTAACCTTTACCTTAAACCTAATCCTAACCTGAACCCTAACCCCTACCCCAAACCCTAAGCTCAACCCTCACCCTTAAATTAAACTTCACCCTATCCCGAACTCTAACTTTAAACCGAATCCTAATCCTAACTCTAAACCTAACCCTAAACCTGACTCTAACATTAACCCAAACACCTAACCCTAACCCTAACAAACAGTAAGCCTAACCCTAACCCTAACCCTAACCTGACCCTAACCTTAACCCAAACACCTAACCCTAACACTAAACCTAACCCTAACCCTCATCCTTAACCTAAACTGCACCCTAACCCTGACCCTGAAACTAAACATAACACTAAATCTCCCCCTAACCCTGACCGTAACCCAAATCCTAACCATAAACCTAACCCTAACCCGAACCTTAACCCTAACCCTGACCCTAACTCTAACTCTAACCCTAATCCAACCCTAAAACTTACCCTACAAACTCAACTTAAATGGAAACCTAGCACTAACCCTCACCCTAACATCTAAACCTAACCCCAACCCTTAACCTCACCCTATCTCTAACCTTAACCATGCCCTAGCCTAACCATGATTTAACCCTAACACTTACCCTAAACCTAATCTTAAACCTAAACCTAAAACGAACCTTAACCCTAACCCTAACCCCTAACCCTAAGCTCAACCCTCACTCTTCACTTAAATTTCACCCAAACACTAACCCTAAAACGAACCCAACACTAACCCTAAACGCAAACATAAACCTGACCCTAACGTTAACCCAAACACCTAACCCGAACCCTAACGCTAACCCGAACTCTAAACCGAACCCTAAACTGACCCTAACCTTAACCCAAACACCTAACCCTAACACTAACCCTAAACATAACCCTCATCCTTAACCTAAACTTCACCCTAAACCTAAGCCTAAGCCTAACCCTAAAACTAAACCTAAACCTAACCCTAAACTATCACCTGACTCTAGCCCGAACGCTAAACCTAACAATGACCCTAACCATAACACCCTAAAACATCAGCTTAACTGTAAACCTAACACTTACCCTCAGACGAACCCCTAACCCTTTCACAAACCCTAACCCGATCCCTAATCCTAAACCTAACGCTGACGTAAACCTAACCCTTCCCCTAAACCTAAACTTAAACCTAACCTTAACTCTACCTATACCTAAACCAAACAATAACTCGAATCCTGACCCTAACCCTAACCCTAAACTCAGCACTAAGTATAATTCTAAACCTAACCCTAACCCTAACCCAGCCCAACCCTTTACCGTAAACCTAGTCTTAACCCTAACCTTACCTACCCTAAACCTAACACTAACGCTAACCTTAACCCTAACTCTAACATTAACCCTAACTTTTAGCGTAACCCTCACTATTAACTGAAACTTCACCCGAACCCTAACCCTAACTCTAACCATAACCATAACACTTACCCTGAACACTCACCATAACTGTAAAACTAACCGTAACCCTCACCCTAACCCCTATCCGTATCCCCAACCCTAACCCTAATGCTATCCGTAACCCTAACCCTAACACTAACCTGAACCCCTGAGCCCTAACAATAACCCTAACCCTAACCCAAACCCTAACCCCTAACACCAAAGCCTAACCCAAACGTTAACTCTAACTCGAACACTAACCTGAAACCTAATCATAAAGCTAACCGTAACCCTAAACCAAACCTAACCATGGTCAGAACCACAATGCTTTACCAGAACCCTCACCCACCCCTAACCCTAAACTACACTTCTAACCCCTAACACCTTACCATAACCATAATCCTAAGCATACACAACCCTAACCCTAAACCTAAACCTCACCCCAACCACAATGCCTAACACAAACCGTAACCTTAACTGTTACACTAAACTTAACCCTAACCTAAAATCTAACCCTAACCCTAAAACTAAACACAACCCATAAACTTAACCCTAACCCTAAACGTAACCTTAACACTAACCCGAAAACTAACCCGAACCTTAGCCATAACCCTAACCCTCACCCTATCTTAAACTTCACCCTATCCCTAACCTAAAGCTAACCCTAACTTTAACCCTAACCCTACCCCTAAACCTAACACTAACCTTAACCTTGGCCCACCAGTCACCCTACACCTAACCCTTACGATCACTCTGACCCTAAACCTCCCCCTAAACCTAATCCTAATCCTAACCCTACCCTAACTCCAACCTAACCTTAACCTTAACTTTAACCCTACCATAAAATTAAACCTAACCCTAAACCCTAATCCTAACTCTAACCCTAACCCTAACCGTAACACATACCCAAAACCTTCACCTTAAGTGTAAACGTAACTCTAATTCTTACCCTAACCCTAAATAAAACCCTACCCTAAACCTAACCAAAACACCCCTAACCCTAACTCTAACCCTAATCCTTAGCCCAGACCTAACCATAACCCTAAACCTACCCTAACTTTATTCAAAACCTAACCTTAAACAAAACTAAAACAAACCCTAAACCTATCCCTAACCCTACCCCTGACACTAATCTGAACAATAACCCCTAGCCCTAACCCTAACCCGCACGCTTAACATCAACTTCACCCTAACCCTATCCTAAAACTAAACATAACACTAAATCTCCCCCAACCATGAACCTAACCCAATCCTAACCATAAAACTAACCCTAAACTTAACCCTAACCCTGACCCTGACCCTAACTCTAACCTTAATCCTAACCATAAAAATTGCCCTACACACTCAGCTTAAATGGAAACCTACCACTAACCCACACCCTAACATCTAAACCTAAACCCAACCCTTAACCTAACCCTATCTCTAACCTTATCCTAGCCCTACACCTAAACATGACTTAATCCTAACACTTACCCTAAACCTGACCCTAAACCTAACCTTTACCTTAAACCTAATCCTAACCTGAACCCTAACCCCTACCCCAAACCCTAAGCTCAACCCTCACCCTTAAATTAAACTTCACCCTATCCCGAACTCTAACTTTAAACCGAATCCTAATCCTAACTCTAAACCTAACCCTAAACCTGACTCTAACATTAACCCAAACACCTAACCCTAACCCTAACAAACAGTAAGCCTAACCCTAACCCTAACCCTAACCTGACCCTAACCTTAACCCAAACACCTAACCCTAACACTAAACCTAACCCTAACCCTCATCCTTAACCTAAACTGCACCCTAACCCTGACCCTGAAACTAAACATAACACTAAATCTCCCCCTAACCCTGACCGTAACCCAAATCCTAACCATAAACCTAACCCTAACCCGAACCTTAACCCTAACCCTGACCCTAACTCTAACTCTAACCCTAATCCAACCCTAAAACTTACCCTACAAACTCAACTTAAATGGAAACCTAGCACTAACCCTCACCCTAACATCTAAACCTAACCCCAACCCTTAACCTCACCCTATCTCTAACCTTAACCATGCCCTAGCCTAACCATGATTTAACCCTAACACTTACCCTAAACCTAATCTTAAACCTAAACCTAAAACGAACCTTAACCCTAACCCTAACCCCTAACCCTAAGCTCAACCCTCACTCTTCACTTAAATTTCACCCAAACACTAACCCTAAAACGAACCCAACACTAACCCTAAACGCAAACATAAACCTGACCCTAACGTTAACCCAAACACCTAACCCGAACCCTAACGCTAACCCGAACTCTAAACCGAACACTAAACTGACCCTAACCTTAACCCAAACACCTAACCCTAACACTAACCCTAAACATAACCCTCATCCTTAACCTAAACTTCACCCTAAACCTAAGCCTAAGCCTAACCCTAAAACTAAACCTAAACCTAACCCTAAACTATCACCTGACTCTAGCCCGAACGCTAAACCTAACAATGACCCTAACCATAACACCCTAAAACATCAGCTTAACTGTAAACCTAACACTTACCCTCAGACGAACCCCTAACCCTTTCACAAACCCTAACCCGATCCCTAATCCTAAACCTAACGCTGACGTAAACCTAACCCTTCCCCTAAACCTAAACTTAAACCTAACCTTAACTCTACCTATACCTAAACCAAACAATAACTCGAATCCTGACCCTAACCCTAACCCTAAACTCAGCACTAAGTATAATTCTAAACCTAACCCTAACCCTAACCCAGCCCAACCCTTTACCGTAAACCTAGTCTTAACCCTAACCTTACCTACCCTAAACCTAACACTAACGCTAACCTTAACCCTAACTCTAACATTAACCCTAACTTTTAGCGTAACCCTCACTATTAACTGAAACTTCACCCGAACCCTAACCCTAATTCTAACCATAACCATAACACTTACCCTGAACACTCACCATAACTGTAAAACTAACCGTAACCCTCACCCTAACCCCTAACCGTATCCCCAACCCTAACCCTAATGCTATCCGTAACCCTAACCCTAACACTAACCTGAACCCCTGAGCCCTAACAATAACCCTAACCCTAACCCAAACCCTAACCCCTAACACCAAAGCCTAACCCAAACGTTAACTCTAACTCGAACACTAACCTGAAACCTAATCATAAAGCTAACCGTAACCCTAAACCAAACCTAACCATGGTCAGAACCACAATGCTTTACCAGAACCCTCACCCACCCCTAACCCTAAACTACACTTCTAACCCCTAACACCTTACCATAACCATAATCCTAAGCATACACAACCCTAACCCTAAACCTAAACCTCACCCCAACCACAATGCCTAACACAAACCGTAACCTTAACTGTTACACTAAACTTAACCCTAACCTAAAATCTAACCCTAACCCTAAAACTAAACACAACCCATAAACTTAACCCTAACCCTAAACGTAACCTTAACACTAACCCGAAAACTAACCCGAACCTTAGCCATAACCCTAACCCTCACCCTATCTTAAACTTCACCCTATCCCTAACCTAAAGCTAACCCTAACTTTAACCCTAACCCTACCCCTAAACCTAACACTAACCTTAACCTTGGCCCACCAGTCACCCTACACCTAACCCTTACGATAACTCTGACCCTAAACCTCCCCCTAAACCTAATCCTAATCCTAACCCTACCCTAACTCCAACCTAACCTTAACCTTAACTTTAACCCTACCATAAAATTAAACCTAACCCTAAACCCTAATCCTAACTCTAACCCTAACCCTAACCGTAACACATACCCAAAACCTTCACCTTAAGTGTAAACGTAACTCTAATTCTTACCCTAACCCTAAATAAAACCCTACCCTAAACCTAACCAAAACACCCCTAACCCTAACTCTAACCCTAATCCTTAGCCCAGACCTAACCATAACCCTAAACCTACCCTAACTTTATTCAAACCCTAACCTTAAACAAAACTAAAACAAACCCTAAACCTATCCCTAACCCTACCCCTGACACTAATCTGAACAATAACCCCTAGCCCTAACCCTAACCCGCACGCTTAACATCAACTTCACCCTAACCCTATCCTAAAACTAAACATAACACTAAATCTCCCCCAACCATGAACCTAACCCAATCCTAACCATAAAACTAACCCTAAACTTAACCCTAACCCTGACCCTGACCCTAACTCTAACCTTAATCCTAACCATAAAAATTACCCTACACACTCAGCTTAAATGGAAACCTACCACTAACCCACACCCTAACATCTAAACCTAACCCCAACCCTTAACCTCACCCTATCTCTAACCTTAACCATGCCCTAGCCTAACCATGATTTAACCCTAAACCTAACCCTAAACCTAATCTTAAACCTAAACCTAAAACGAACCTTAACCCTAACCCTAACCCCTAACCCTAAGCTCAACCCTCACTCTTCACTTAAATTTCACCCAAACACTAACCCTAAAACGAACCCAACACTAACCCTGAACGCAAACATAAACCTGACCCTAACGTTAACCCAAACACCTAACCCGAACCCTAACGCTAACCCGAACTCTAAACCGAACCCTAAACTGACCCTAACCTTAACCCAAACACCTAACCCTAACACTAACCCTAAACATAACCCTCATCCTTAACCTAAACTTCACCCTAAACCTAAGCCTAAGCCTAACCCTAAAACTAAACCTAAACCTAACCCTAAACTATCACCTGACTCTAGCCCGAACGCTAAACCTAACAATGACCCTAACCATAACACCCTAAAACATCAGCTTAACTGTAAACCTAACACTTACCCTCAGACGAACCCCTAACCCTTTCACAAACCCTAACCCGATCCCTAATCCTAAACCTAACGCTGACGTAAACCTAACCCTTCCCCTAAACCTAAACTTAAACCTAACCTTAACTCTACCTATACCTAAACCAAACAATAACTCGAATCCTGACCCTAACCCTAACCCTAAACTCAGCACTAAGTATAATTCTAAACCTAACCCTAACCCTAACCCAGCCCAACCCTTTACCGTAAACCTAGTCTTAACCCTAACCTTACCTACCCTAAACCTAACACTAACGCTAACCTTAACCCTAACTCTAACATTAACCCTAACTTTTAGCGTAACCCTCACTATTAACTGAAACTTCACCCGAACCCTAACCCTAACTCTAACCATAACCATAACACTTACCCTGAACACTCACCATAACTGTAAAACTAACCGTAACCCTCACCCTAACCCCTAACCGTATCCCCAACCCTAACCCTAATGCTATCCGTAACCCTAACCCTAACACTAACCTGAACCCCTGAGCCCTAACAATAACCCTAACCCTAACCCAAACCCTAACCCCTAACACCAAAGCCTAACCCAAACGTTAACTCTAACTCGAACACTAACCTGAAACCTAATCATAAAGCTAACCGTAACCCTAAACCAAACCTAACCATGGTCAGAACCACAATGCTTTACCAGAACCCTCACCCACCCCTAACCCTAAACTACACTTCTAACCCCTAACACCTTACCATAACCATAATCCTAAGCATACACAACCCTAACCCTAAACCTAAACCTCACCCCAACCACAATGCCTAACACAAACCGTAACCTTAACTGTTACACTAAACTTAACCCTAACCTAAAATCTAACCCTAACCCTAAAACTAAACACAACCCATAAACTTAACCCTAACCCTAAACGTAACCGTAACACTAACCCGAAAACTAACCCGAACCTTAGCCATAACCCTAACCCTCACCCTATCTTAAACTTCACCCTATCCCTAACCTAAAGCTAACCCTAACTTTAACCCTAACCCTACCCCTAAACCTAACACTAACCTTAACCTTGGCCCACCAGTCACCCTACACCTAACCCTTACGATAACTCTGACCCTAAACCTCCCCCTAAACCTAATCCTAATCCTAACCCTACCCTAACTCCAACCTAACCTTAACCTTAACTTTAACCCTACCATAAAATTAAACCTAACCCTAAACCCTAATCCTAACTCTAACCCTAACCCTAACCGTAACACATACCCAAAACCTTCACCTTAAGTGTAAACGTAACTCTAATTCTTACCCTAACCCTAAATAAAACCCTACCCTAAACCTAACCAAAACACCCCTAACCCTAACTCTAACCCTAATCCTTAGCCCAGACCTAACCATAACCCTAAACCTACCCTAACTTTATTCAAACCCTAACCTTAAACAAAACTAAAACAAACCCTAAACCTATCCCTAACCCTATCCCTGACACTAATCTGAACAATAACCCCTAGCCCTAACCCTAACCCGCACGCTTAACATCAACTTCACCCCAATCCTATCCTAAAACTAAACATAACACTAAATCTCCCCCAACCATGAACCTAACCCAATCCTAACCATAAAACTCACCCTAAACTTAACCCTAACCCTGACCCTGACCCTAACTCTAACCTTAATCCTAACCATAAAAATTACCCTACACACTCAGCTTAAATGGAAACCTACCACTAACCCACACCCTAACATCTAAACCTAAACCCAACCCTTAACCTAACCCTATCTCTAACCTTATCCTAGCCCTACACCTAAACATGACTTAATCCTAACACTTACCCTAAACCTGACCCTAAACCTAACCTTTACCTTAAACCTAATCCTAACCTGAACCCTAACCCCTACCCCAAACCCTAAGCTCAACCCTCACCCTTAAATTAAACTTCACCCTATCCCGAACTCTAACTTTAAACCGAATCCTAATCCTAACTCTAAACCTAACCCTAAACCTGACTCTAACATTAACCCAAACACCTAACCCTAACCCTAACAGTAAGCCTAACCCTAACCCTAACCCTAACCTGACCCTAACCTTAACCCAAACACCTAACCCTAACACTAAACCTAACCCTAACCCTCATCCTTAACCTAAACTGCACCCTAACCCTGACCCTGAAACTAAACATAACACTAAATCTCCCCCTAACCCTGACCGTAACCCAAATCCTAACCATAAACCTAACCCTAACCCGAACCTTAACCCTAACCCTGACCCTAACTCTAACTCTAACCCTAATCCAACCCTAAAACTTACCCTACAAACTCAACTTAAATGGAAACCTAGCACTAACCCTCACCCTAACATCTAAACCTAACCCCAACCCTTAACCTCACCCTATCTCTAACCTTAACCATGCCCTAGCCTAACCATGATTTAACCCTAAACCTAACCCTAAACCTAATCTTAAACCTAAACCTAAAACGAACCTTAACCCTAACCCTAACCCCTAACCCTAAGCTCAACCCTCACTCTTCACTTAAATTTCACCCAAACACTAACCCTAAAACGAACCCAACACTAACCCTAAACGCAAACATAAACCTGACCCTAACGTTAACCCAAACACCTAACCCGAACCCTAACGCTAACCCGAACTCTAAACCGAACCCTAAACTGACCCTAACCTTAACCCAAACACCTAACCCTAACACTAACCCTAAACATAACCCTCATCCTTAACCTAAATTTCACCCTAAACCTAAGCCTAAGCCTAACCCTAAAACTAAACCTAAACCTAACGCTAAACTATCACCTGACTCTAGCCCGAACGCTAAACCTAACAATGACCCTAACCATAACACCCTAAAACATCAGCTTAACTGTAAACCTAACACTTACCCTCAGACGAACCCCTAACCCTTTCACAAACCCTAACCCGATCCCTAATCCTAAACCTAACGCTGACGTAAACCTAACCCTTCCCCTAAACCTAAACTTAAACCTAACCTTAACTCTACCTATACCTAAACCAAACAATAACTCGAATCCTGACCCTAACCCTAACCCTAAACTCAGCACTAAGTATAATTCTAAACCTAACCCTAACCCTAACCCAGCCCAACCCTTTACCGTAAACCTAGTCTTAACCCTAACCTTACCTACCCTAAACCTAACACTAACGCTAACCTTAACCCTAACTCTAACATTAACCCTAACTTTTAGCGTAACCCTCACTATTAACTGAAACTTCACCCGAACCCTAACCCTAACTCTAACCATAACCATAACACTTACCCTGAACACTCACCATAACTGTAAAACTAACCGTAACCCTCACCCTAACCCCTAACCGTATCCCCAACCCTAACCCTAATGCTATCCGTAACCCTAACCCTAACACTAACCTGAACCCCTGAGCCCTAACAATAACCCTAACCCTAACCCAAACCCTAACCCCTAACACCAAAGCCTAACCCAAACGTTAACTCTAACTCGAACACTAACCTGAAACCTAATCATAAAGCTAACCGTAACCCTAAACCAAACCTAACCATGGTCAGAACCACAATGCTTTACCAGAACCCTCACCCACCCCTAACCCTAAACTACACTTCTAACCCCTAACACCTTACCATAACCATAATCCTAAGCATACACAACCCTAACCCTAAACCTAAACCTCACCCCAACCACAATGCCTAACACAAACCGTAACCTTAACTGTTACACTAAACTTAACCCTAACCTAAAATCTAACCCTAACCCTAAAACTAAACACAACCCATAAACTTAACCCTAACCCTAAACGTAACCTTAACACTAACCCGAAAACTAACCCGAACCTTAGCCATAACCCTAACCCTCACCCTATCTTAAACTTCACCCTATCCCTAACCTAAAGCTAACCCTAACTTTAACCCTAACCCTACCCCTAAACCTAACACTAACCTTAACCTTGGCCCACCAGTCACCCTACACCTAACCCTTACGATCACTCTGACCCTAAACCTCCCCCTAAACCTAATCCTAATCCTAACCCTACCCTAACTCCAACCTAACCTTAACCTTAACTTTAACCCTACCATAAAATTAAACCTAACCCTAAACCCTAATCCTAACTCTAACCCTAACCCTAACCGTAACACATACCCAAAACCTTCACCTTAAGTGTAAACGTAACTCTAATTCTTACCCTAACCCTAAATAAAACCCTACCCTAAACCTAACCAAAACACCCCTAACCCTAACTCTAACCCTAATCCTTAGCCCAGACCTAACCATAACCCTAAACCTACCCTAACTTTATTCAAACCCTAACCTTAAACAAAACTAAAACAAACCCTAAACCTATCCCTAACCCTACCCCTGACACTAATCTGAACAATAACCCCTAGCCCTAACCCTAACCCGCACGCTTAACATCAACTTCACCCTAACCCTATCCTAAAACTAAACATAACACTAAATCTCCCCCAACCATGAACCTAACCCAATCCTAACCATAAAACTCACCCTAAACTTAACCCTAACCCTGACCCTGACCCTAACTCTAACCTTAATCCTAACCATAAAAATTACCCTACACACTCAGCTTAAATGGAAACCTACCACTAACCCACACCCTAACATCTAAACCTAAACCCAACCCTTAACCTAACCCTATCTCTAACCTTATCCTAGCCCTACACCTAAACATGACTTAATCCTAACACTTACCCTAAACCTGACCCTAAACCTAACCTTTACCTTAAACCTAATCCTAACCTGAACCCTAACCCCTACCCCAAACCCTAAGCTCAACCCTCACCCTTAAATTAAACTTCACCCTATCCCGAACTCTAACTTTAAACCGAATCCTAATCCTAACTCTAAACCTAACCCTAAACCTGACTCTAACATTAACCCAAACACCTAACCCTAACCCTAACAGTAAGCCTAACCCTAACCCTAACCCTAACCTGACCCTAACCTTAACCCAAACACCTAACCCTAACACTAAACCTAACCCTAACCCTCATCCTTAACCTAAACTGCACCCTAACCCTGACCCTGAAACTAAACATAACACTAAATCTCCCCCTAACCCTGACCGTAACCCAAATCCTAACCATAAACCTAACCCTAACCCGAACCTTAACCCTAACCCTGACCCTAACTCTAACTCTAACCCTAATCCAACCCTAAAACTTACCCTACAAACTCAACTTAAATGGAAACCTAGCACTAACCCTCACCCTAACATCTAAACCTAACCCCAACCCTTAACCTCACCCTATCTCTAACCTTAACCATGCCCTAGCCTAACCATGATTTAACCCTAAACCTAACCCTAAACCTAATCTTAAACCTAAACCTAAAACGAACCTTAACCCTAACCCTAACCCCTAACCCTAAGCTCAACCCTCACTCTTCACTTAAATTTCACCCAAACACTAACCCTAAAACGAACCCAACACTAACCCTAAACGCAAACATAAACCTGACCCTAACGTTAACCCAAACACCTAACCCGAACCCTAACGCTAACCCGAACTCTAAACCGAACCCTAAACTGACCCTAACCTTAACCCAAACACCTAACCCTAACACTAACCCTAAACATAACCCTCATCCTTAACCTAAATTTCACCCTAAACCTAAGCCTAAGCCTAACCCTAAAACTAAACCTAAACCTAACGCTAAACTATCACCTGACTCTAGCCCGAACGCTAAACCTAACAATGACCCTAACCATAACACCCTAAAACATCAGCTTAACTGTAAACCTAACACTTACCCTCAGACGAACCCCTAACCCTTTCACAAACCCTAACCCGATCCCTAATCCTAAACCTAACGCTGACGTAAACCTAACCCTTCCCCTAAACCTAAACTTAAACCTAACCTTAACTCTACCTATACCTAAACCAAACAATAACTCGAATCCTGACCCTAACCCTAACCCTAAACTCAGCACTAAGTATAATTCTAAACCTAACCCTAACCCTAACCCAGCCCAACCCTTTACCGTAAACCTAGTCTTAACCCTAACCTTACCTACCCTAAACCTAACACTAACGCTAACCTTAACCCTAACTCTAACATTAACCCTAACTTTTAGCGTAACCCTCACTATTAACTGAAACTTCACCCGAACCCTAACCCTAACTCTAACCATAACCATAACACTTACCCTGAACACTCACCATAACTGTAAAACTAACCGTAACCCTCACCCTAACCCCTAACCGTATCCCCAACCCTAACCCTAATGCTATCCGTAACCCTAACCCTAACACTAACCTGAACCCCTGAGCCCTAACAATAACCCTAACCCTAACCCAAACCCTAACCCCTAACACCAAAGCCTAACCCAAACGTTAACTCTAACTCGAACACTAACCTGAAACCTAATCATAAAGCTAACCGTAACCCTAAACCAAACCTAACCATGGTCAGAACCACAATGCTTTACCAGAACCCTCACCCACCCCTAACCCTAAACTACACTTCTAACCCCTAACACCTTACCATAACCATAATCCTAAGCATACACAACCCTAACCCTAAACCTAAACCTCACCCCAACCACAATGCCTAACACAAACCGTAACCTTAACTGTTACACTAAACTTAACCCTAACCTAAAATCTAACCCTAACCCTAAAACTAAACACAACCCATAAACTTAACCCTAACCCTAAACGTAACCTTAACACTAACCCGAAAACTAACCCGAACCTTAGCCATAACCCTAACCCTCACCCTATCTTAAACTTCACCCTATCCCTAACCTAAAGCTAACCCTAACTTTAACCCTAACCCTACCCCTAAACCTAACACTAACCTTAACCTTGGCCCACCAGTCACCCTACACCTAACCCTTACGATCACTCTGACCCTAAACCTCCCCCTAAACCTAATCCTAATCCTAACCCTACCCTAACTCCAACCTAACCTTAACCTTAACTTTAACCCTACCATAAAATTAAACCTAACCCTAAACCCTAATCCTAACTCTAACCCTAACCCTAACCTTAACACATACCCAAAACCTTCACCTTAAGTGTAAACGTAACTCTAATTCTTACCCTAACCCTAAATAAAACCCTACCCTAAACCTAACCAAAACACCCCTAACCCTAACTCTAACCCTAATCCTTAGCCCAGACCTAACCATAACCCTAAACCTACCCTAACTTTATTCAAACCCTAACCTTAAACAAAACTAAAACAAACCCTAAACCTATCCCTAACCCTACCCCTGACACTAATCTGAACAATAACCCCTAGCCCTAACCCTAACCCGCACGCTTAACATCAACTTCACCCTAACCCTATCCTAAAACTAAACATAACACTAAATCTCCCCCAACCATGAACCTAACCCAATCCTAACCATAAAACTCACCCTAAACTTAACCCTAACCCTGACCCTGACCCTAACTCTAACCTTAATCCTAACCATAAAAATTACCCTACACACTCAGCTTAAATGGAAACCTACCACTAACCCACACCCTAACATCTAAACCTAAACCCAACCCTTAACCTAACCCTATCTCTAACCTTATCCTAGCCCTACACCTAAACATGACTTAATCCTAACACTTACCCTAAACCTGACCCTAAACCTAACCTTTACCTTAAACCTAATCCTAACCTGAACCCTAACCCCTACCCCAAACCCTAAGCTCAACCCTCACCCTTAAATTAAACTTCACCCTATCCCGAACTCTAACTTTAAACCGAATCCTAATCCTAACTCTAAACCTAACCCTAAACCTGACTCTAACATTAACCCAAACACCTAACCCTAACCCTAACAGTAAGCCTAACCCTAACCCTAACCCTAACCTGACCCTAACCTTAACCCAAACACCTAACCCTAACACTAAACCTAACCCTAACCCTCATCCTTAACCTAAACTGCACCCTAACCCTGACCCTGAAACTAAACATAACACTAAATCTCCCCCTAACCCTGACCGTAACCCAAATCCTAACCATAAACCTAACCCTAACCCGAACCTTAACCCTAACCCTGACCCTAACTCTAACTCTAACCCTAATCCAACCCTAAAACTTACCCTACAAACTCAACTTAAATGGAAACCTAGCACTAACCCTCACCCTAACATCTAAACCTAACCCCAACCCTTAACCTCACCCTATCTCTAACCTTAACCATGCCCTAGCCTAACCATGATTTAACCCTAAACCTAACCCTAAACCTAATCTTAAACCTAAACCTAAAACGAACCTTAACCCTAACCCTAACCCCTAACCCTAAGCTCAACCCTCACTCTTCACTTAAATTTCACCCAAACACTAACCCTAAAACGAACCCAACACTAACCCTAAACGCAAACATAAACCTGACCCTAACGTTAACCCAAACACCTAACCCGAACCCTAACGCTAACCCGAACTCTAAACCGAACCCTAAACTGACCCTAACCTTAACCCAAACACCTAACCCTAACACTAACCCTAAACATAACCCTCATCCTTAACCTAAATTTCACCCTAAACCTAAGCCTAAGCCTAACCCTAAAACTAAACCTAAACCTAACGCTAAACTATCACCTGACTCTAGCCCGAACGCTAAACCTAACAATGACCCTAACCATAACACCCTAAAACATCAGCTTAACTGTAAACCTAACACTTACCCTCAGACGAACCCCTAACCCTTTCACAAACCCTAACCCGATCCCTAATCCTAAACCTAACGCTGACGTAAACCTAACCCTTCCCCTAAACCTAAACTTAAACCTAACCTTAACTCTACCTATACCTAAACCAAACAATAACTCGAATCCTGACCCTAACCCTAACCCTAAACTCAGCACTAAGTATAATTCTAAACCTAACCCTAACCCTAACCCAGCCCAACCCTTTACCGTAAACCTAGTCTTAACCCTAACCTTACCTACCCTAAACCTAACACTAACGCTAACCTTAACCCTAACTCTAACATTAACCCTAACTTTTAGCGTAACCCTCACTATTAACTGAAACTTCACCCGAACCCTAACCCTAACTCTAACCATAACCATAACACTTACCCTGAACACTCACCATAACTGTAAAACTAACCGTAACCCTCACCCTAACCCCTATCCGTATCCCCAACCCTAACCCTAATGCTATCCGTAACCCTAACCCTAACACTAACCTGAACCCCTGAGCCCTAACAATAACCCTAACCCTAACCCAAACCCTAACCCCTAACACCAAAGCCTAACCCAAACGTTAACTCTAACTCGAACACTAACCTGAAACCTAATCATAAAGCTAACCGTAACCCTAAACCAAACCTAACCATGGTCAGAACCACAATGCTTTACCAGAACCCTCACCCACCCCTAACCCTAAACTACACTTCTAACCCCTAACACCTTACCATAACCATAATCCTAAGCATACACAACCCTAACCCTAAACCTAAACCTCACCCCAACCACAATGCCTAACACAAACCGTAACCTTAACTGTTACACTAAACTTAACCCTAACCTAAAATCTAACCCTAACCCTAAAACTAAACACAACCCATAAACTTAACCCTAACCCTAAACGTAACCTTAACACTAACCCGAAAACTAACCCGAACCTTAGCCATAACCCTAACCCTCACCCTATCTTAAACTTCACCCTATCCCTAACCTAAAGCTAACCCTAACTTTAACCCTAACCCTACCCCTAAACCTAACACTAACCTTAACCTTGGCCCACCAGTCACCCTACACCTAACCCTTACGATAACTCTGACCCTAAACCTCCCCCTAAACCTAATCCTAATCCTAACCCTACCCTAACTCCAACCTAACCTTAACCTTAACTTTAACCCTACCATAAAATTAAACCTAACCCTAAACCCTAATCCTAACTCTAACCCTAACCCTAACCGTAACACATACCCAAAACCTTCACCTTAAGTGTAAACGTAACTCTAATTCTTACCCTAACCCTAAATAAAACCCTACCCTAAACCTAACCAAAACACCCCTAACCCTAACTCTAACCCTAATCCTTAGCCCAGACCTAACCATAACCCTAAACCTACCCTAACTTTATTCAAACCCTAACCTTAAACAAAACTAAAACAAACCCTAAACCTATCCCTAACCCTACCCCTGACACTAATCTGAACAATAACCCCTAGCCCTAACCCTAACCCGCACGCTTAACATCAACTTCACCCCAACCCTATCCTAAAACTAAACATAACACTAAATCTCCCCCAACCATGAACCTAACCCAATCCTAACCATAAAACTAACCCTAAACTTAACCCTAACCCTGACCCTGACCCTAACTCTAACCTTAATCCTAACCATAAAAATTACCCTACACACTCAGCTTAAATGGAAACCTACCACTAACCCACACCCTAACATCTAAACCTAAACCCAACCCTTAACCTAACCCTATCTCTAACCTTATCCTAGCCCTACACCTAAACATGACTTAATCCTAACACTTACCCTAAACCTGACCCTAAACCTAACCTTTACCTTAAACCTAATCCTAACCTGAACCCTAACCCCTACCCCAAACCCTAAGCTCAACCCTCACCCTTAAATTAAACTTCACCCTATCCCGAACTCTAACTTTAAACCGAATCCTAATCCTAACTCTAAACCTAACCCTAAACCTGACTCTAACATTAACCCAAACACCTAACCCTAACCCTAACAGTAAGCCTAACCCTAACCCTAACCCTAACCTGACCCTAACCTTAACCCAAACACCTAACCCTAACACTAAACCTAACCCTAACCCTCATCCTTAACCTAAACTGCACCCTAACCCTGACCCTGAAACTAAACATAACACTAAATCTCCCCCTAACCCTGACCGTAACCCAAATCCTAACCATAAACCTAACCCTAACCCGAACCTTAACCCTAACCCTGACTCTAACTCTAACTCTAACCCTAATCCAACCCTAAAACTTACCCTACAAACTCAACTTAAATGGAAACCTAGCACTAACCCTCACCCTAACATCTAAACCTAACCCCAACCCTTAACCTCACCCTATCTCTAACCTTAACCATGCCCTAGCCTAACCATGATTTAACCCTAAACCTAACCCTAAACCTAATCTTAAACCTAAACCTAAAACGAGCCTTAACCCTAACCCTAACCCCTAACCCTAAGCTCAACCCTCACTCTTCACTTAAATTTCACCCAAACACTAACCCTAAAACGAACCCAACACTAACCCTAAACGCAAACATAAACCTGACCCTAACGTTAACCCAAACACCTAACCCGAACCCTAACGCTAACCCGAACTCTAAACCGAACCCTAAACTGACCCTAACCTTAACCCAAACACCTAACCCTAACACTAACCCTAAACATAACCCTCATCCTTAACCTAAACTTCACCCTAAAACTAAGCCTAAGCCTAACCCTAAAACTAAACCTAAACCTAACCCTAAACTATCACCTGACTCTAGCCCGAACGCTAAACCTAACAATGACCCTAACCATAACACCCTAAAACATCAGCTTAACTGTAAACCTAACACTTACCCTCAGACGAACCCCTAACCCTTTCACAAACCCTAACCCGATCCCTAATCCTAAACCTAACGCTGACGTAAACCTAACCCTTCCCCTAAACCTAAACTTAAACCTAACCTTAACTCTACCTATACCTAAACCAAACAATAACTCGAATCCTGACCCTAACCCTAACCCTAAACTCAGCACTAAGTATAATTCTAAACCTAACCCTAACCCTAACCCAGCCCAACCCTTTACCGTAAACCTAGTCTTAACCCTAACCTTACCTACCCTAAACCTAACACTAACGCTAACCTTAACCCTAACTCTAACATTAACCCTAACTTTTAGCGTAACCCTCACTATTAACTGAAACTTCACCCGAACCCTAACCCTAACTCTAACCATAACCATAACACTTACCCTGAACACTCACCATAACTGTAAAACTAACCGTAACCCTCACCCTAACCCCTATCCGTATCCCCAACCCTAACCCTATTGCTATCCGTAACCCTAACCCTAACACTAACCTGAACCCCTGAGCCCTAACAATAACCCTAACCCTAACCCAAACCCTAACCCCTAACACCAAAGCCTAACCCAAACGTTAACTCTAACTCGAACACTAACCTGAAACCTAATCATAAAGCTAACCGTAACCCTAAACCAAACCTAACCATGGTCAGAACCACAATGCTTTACCAGAACCCTCACCCACCCCTAACCCTAAACTACACTTCTAACCCCTAACACCTTACCATAACCATAATCCTAAGCATACACAACCCTAACCCTAAACCTAAACCTCACCCCAACCACAATGCCTAACACAAACCGTAACCTTAACTGTTACACTAAACTTAACCCTAACCTAAAATCTAACCCTAACCCTAAAACTAAACACAACCCATCAACTTAACCCTAACCCTAAACGTAACCTTAACACTAACCCGAAAACTAACCCGAACCTTAGCCATAACCCTAACCCTCACCCTATCTTAAACTTCACCCTATCCCTAACCTAAAGCTAACCCTAACTTTAACCCTAACCCTACCCCTAAACCTAACACTAACCTTAACCTTGGCCCACCAGTCACCCTACACCTAACCCTTACGATCACTCTGACCCTAAACCTCCCCCTAAACCTAATCCTAATCCTAACCCTACCCTAACTCCAACCTAACCTTAACCTTAACTTTAACCCTACCATAAAATTAAACCTAACCCTAAACCCTAATCCTAACTCTAACCCTAACCCTAACCGTAACACATACCCAAAACCTTCACCTTAAGTGTAAACGTAACTCTAATTCTTACCCTAGCCCTAAATAAAACCCTACCCTAAACCTAACCAAAACACCCCTAACCCTAACTCTAACCCTAATCCTTAGCCCAGACCTAACCATAACCCTAAACCTACCCTAACTTTATTCAAACCCTAACCTTAAACAAAACTAAAACAAACCCTAAACCTATCCCTAACCCTACCCCTGACACTAATCTGAACAATAACCCCTAGCCCTAACCCTAACCCGCACGCTTAACATCAACTTCACCCTAACCCTATCCTAAAACTAAACATAACACTAAATCTCCCCCAACCATGAACCTAACCCAATCCTAACCATAAAACTAACCCTAAACTTAACCCTAACCCTGACCCTGACCCTAACTCTAACCTTAATCCTAACCATAAAAATTACCCTACACACTCAGCTTAAATGGAAACCTACCACTAACCCACACCCTAACATCTAAACCTAAACCCAACCCTTAACCTAACCCTATCTCTAACCTTATCCTAGCCCTACACCTAAACATGACTTAATCCTAACACTTACCCTAAACCTGACCCTAAACCTAACTTTTACCTTAAACCTAATCCTAACCTGAACCCTAACCCCTACCCCAAACCCTAAGCTCAACCCTCACCCTTAAATTAAACTTCACCCTATCCCGAACTCTAACTTTAAACCGAATCCTAATCCTAACTCTAAACCTAACCCTAAACCTGACTCTAACATTAACCCAAACACCTAACCCTAACCCTAACAAACAGTAAGCCTAACCCTAACCCTAACCCTAACCTGACCCTAACCTTAACCCAAACACCTAACCCTAACACTAAACCTAACCCTAACCCTCATCCTTAACCTAAACTGCACCCTAACCCTGACCCTGAAACTAAACATAACACTAAATCTCCCCCTAACCCTGACCGTAACCCAAATCCTAACCATAAACCTAACCCTAACCCGAACCTTAACCCTAACCCTGACCCTAACTCTAACTCTAACCCTAATCCAACCCTAAAACTTACCCTACAAACTCAACTTAAATGGAAACCTAGCACTAACCCTCACCCTAACATCTAAACCTAACCCCAACCCTTAACCTCACCCTATCTCTAACCTTAACCATGCCCTAGCCTAACCATGATTTAACCCTAACACTTACCCTAAACCTAATCTTAAACCTAAACCTAAAACGAACCTTAACCCTAACCCTAACCCCTAACCCTAAGCTCAACCCTCACTCTTCACTTAAATTTCACCCAAACACTAACCCTAAAACGAACCCAACACTAACCCTAAACGCAAACATAAACCTGACCCTAACGTTAACCCAAACACCTAACCCGAACCCTAACGCTAACCCGAACTCTAAACCGAACCCTAAACTGACCCTAACCTTAACCCAAACACCTAACCCTAACACTAACCCTAAACATAACCCTCATCCTTAACCTAAACTTCACCCTAAACCTAAGCCTAAGCCTAACCCTAAAACTAAACCTAAACCTAACCCTAAACTATCACCTGACTCTAGCCCGAACGCTAAACCTAACAATGACCCTAACCATAACACCCTAAAACATCAGCTTAACTGTAAACCTAACACTTACCCTCAGACGAACCCCTAACCCTTTCACAAACCCTAACCCGATCCCTAATCCTAAACCTAACGCTGACGTAAACCTAACCCTTCCCCTAAACCTAAACTTAAACCTAACCTTAACTCTACCTATACCTAAACCAAACAATAACTCGAATCCTGACCCTAACCCTAACCCTAAACTCAGCACTAAGTATAATTCTAAACCTAACCCTAACCCAGCCCAACCCTTTACCGTAAACCTAGTCTTAACCCTAACCTTACCTACCCTAAACCTAACACTAACGCTAACCTTAACCCTAACTCTAACATTAACCCTAACTTTTAGCGTAACCCTCACTATTAACTGAAACTTCACCCGAACCCTAACCCTAACTCTAACCATAACCATAACACTTACCCTGAACACTCACCATAACTGTAAAACTAACCGTAACCCTCACCCTAACCCCTATCCGTATCCCCAACCCTAACCCTAATGCTATCCGTAACCCTAACCCTAACACTAACCTGAACCCCTGAGCCCTAACAATAACCCTAACCCTAACCCAAACCCTAACCCCTAACACCAAAGCCTAACCCAAACGTTAACTCTAACTCGAACACTAACCTGAAACCTAATCATAAAGCTAACCGTAACCCTAAACCAAACCTAACCATGGTCAGAACCACAATGCTTTACCAGAACCCTCACCCACCCCTAACCCTAAACTACACTTCTAACCCCTAACACCTTACCATAACCATAATCCTAAGCATACACAACCCTAACCCTAAACCTAAACCTCACCCCAACCACAATGCCTAACACAAACCGTAACCTTAACTGTTACACTAAACTTAACCCTAACCTAAAATCTAACCCTAACCCTAAAACTAAACACAACCCATCAACTTAACCCTAACCCTAAACGTAACCTTAACACTAACCCGAAAACTAACCCGAACCTTAGCCATAACCCTAACCCTCACCCTATCTTAAACTTCACCCTATCCCTAACCTAAAGCTAACCCTAACTTTAACCCTAACCCTACCCCTAAACCTAACACTAACCTTAACCTTGGCCCACCAGTCACCCTACACCTAACCCTTACGATAACTCTGACCCTAAACCTCCCCCTAAACCTAATCCTAATCCTAACCCTACCCTAACTCCAACCTAACCTTAACCTTAACTTTAACCCTACCATAAAATTAAACCTAACCCTAAACCCTAATCCTAACTCTAACCCTAACCCTAACCGTAACACATACCCAAAACCTTCACCTTAAGTGTAAACGTAACTCTAATTCTTACCCTAGCCCTAAATAAAACCCTACCCTAAACCTAACCAAAACACCCCTAACCCTAACTCTAACCCTAATCCTTAGCCCAGACCTAACCATAACCCTAAACCTACCCTAACTTTATTCAAACCCTAACCTTAAACAAAACTAAAACAAACCCTAAACCTATCCCTAACCCTACCCCTGACACTAATCTGAACAATAACCCCTAGCCCTAACCCTAACCCGCACGCTTAACATCAACTTCACCCTAACCCTATCCTAAAACTAAACATAACACTAAATCTCCCCCAACCATGAACCTAACCCAATCCTAACCATAAAACTAACCCTAAACTTAACCCTAACCCTGACCCTGACCCTAACTCTAACCTTAATCCTAACCATAAAAATTACCCTACACACTCAGCTTAAATGGAAACCTACCACTAACCCACACCCTAACATCTAAACCTAAACCCAACCCTTAACCTAACCCTATCTCTAACCTTATCCTAGCCCTACACCTAAACATGACTTAATCCTAACACTTACCCTAAACCTGACCCTAAACCTAACCTTTACCTTAAACCTAATCCTAACCTGAACCCTAACCCCTACCCCAAACCCTAAGCTCAACCCTCACCCTTAAATTAAACTTCACCCTATCCCGAACTCTAACTTTAAACCGAATCCTAATCCTAACTCTAAACCTAACCCTAAACCTGACTCTAACATTAACCCAAACACCTAACCCTAACCCTAACAAACAGTAAGCCTAACCCTAACCCTAACCCTAACCTGACCCTAACCTTAACCCAAACACCTAACCCTAACACTAAACCTAACCCTAACCCTCATCCTTAACCTAAACTGCACCCTAACCCTGACCCTGAAACTAAACATAACACTAAATCTCCCCCTAACCCTGACCGTAACCCAAATCCTAACCATAAACCTAACCCTAACCCGAACCTTAACCCTAACCCTGACCCTAACTCTAACTCTAACCCTAATCCAACCCTAAAACTTACCCTACAAACTCAACTTAAATGGAAACCTAGCACTAACCCTCACCCTAACATCTAAACCTAACCCCAACCCTTAACCTCACCCTATCTCTAACCTTAACCATGCCCTAGCCTAACCATGATTTAACCCTAACACTTACCCTAAACCTAATCTTAAACCTAAACCTAAAACGAACCTTAACCCTAACCCTAACCCCTAACCCTAAGCTCAACCCTCACTCTTCACTTAAATTTCACCCAAACACTAACCCTAAAACGAACCCAACACTAACCCTAAACGCAAACATAAACCTGACCCTAACGTTAACCCAAACACCTAACCCGAACCCTAACGCTAACCCGAACTCTAAACCGAACCCTAAACTGACCCTAACCTTAACCCAAACACCTAACCCTAACACTAACCCTAAACATAACCCTCATCCTTAACCTAAACTTCACCCTAAACCTAAGCCTAAGCCTAACCCTAAAACTAAACCTAAACCTAACCCTAAACTATCACCTGACTCTAGCCCGAACGCTAAACCTAACAATGACCCTAACCATAACACCCTAAAACATCAGCTTAACTGTAAACCTAACACTTACCCTCAGACGAACCCCTAACCCTTTCACAAACCCTAACCCGATCCCTAATCCTAAACCTAACGCTGACGTAAACCTAACCCTTCCCCTAAACCTAAACTTAAACCTAACCTTAACTCTACCTATACCTAAACCAAACAATAACTCGAATCCTGACCCTAACCCTAACCCTAAACTCAGCACTAAGTACAATTCTAAACCTAACCCTAACCCTAACCCAGCCCAACCCTTTACCGTAAACCTAGTCTTAACCCTAACCTTACCTACCCTAAACCTAACACTAACGCTAACCTTAACCCTAACTCTAACATTAACCCTAACTTTTAGCGTAACCCTCACTATTAACTGAAACTTCACCCGAACCCTAACCCTAACTCTAACCATAACCATAACACTTACCCTGAACACTCACCATAACTGTAAAACTAACCGTAACCCTCACCCTAACCCCTAACCGTATCCCCAACCCTAACCCTAATGCTATCCGTAACCCTAACCCTAACACTAACCTGAACCCCTGAGCCCTAACAATAACCCTAACCCTAACCCAAACCCTAACCCCTAACACCAAAGCCTAACCCAAACGTTAACTCTAACTCGAACACTAACCTGAAACCTAATCATAAAGCTAACCGTAACCCTAAACCAAACCTAACCATGGTCAGAACCACAATGCTTTACCAGAACCCTCACCCACCCCTAACCCTAAACTACACTTCTAACCCCTAACACCTTACCATAACCATAATCCTAAGCATACACAACCCTAACCCTAAACCTAAACCTCACCCCAACCACAATGCCTAACACAAACCGTAACCTTAACTGTTACACTAAACTTAACCCTAACCTAAAATCTAACCCTAACCCTAAAACTAAACACAACCCATCAACTTAACCCTAACCCTAAACGTAACCTTAACACTAACCCGAAAACTAACCCGAACCTTAGCCATAACCCTAACCCTCACCCTATCTTAAACTTCACCCTATCCCTAACCTAAAGCTAACCCTAACTTTAACCCTAACCCTACCCCTAAACCTAACACTAACCTTAACCTTGGCCCACCAGTCACCCTACACCTAACCCTTACGATAACTCTGACCCTAAACCTCCCCCTAAACCTAATCCTAATCCTAACCCTACCCTAACTCCAACCTAACCTTAACCTTAACTTTAACCCTACCATAAAATTAAACCTAACCCTAAACCCTAATCCTAACTCTAACCCTAACCCTAACCGTAACACATACCCAAAACCTTCACCTTAAGTGTAAACGTAACTCTAATTCTTACCCTAACCCTAAATAAAACCCTACCCTAAACCTAACCAAAACACCCCTAACCCTAACTCTAACCCTAATCCTTAGCCCAGACCTAACCATAACCCTAAACCTACCCTAACTTTATTCAAACCCTAACCTTAAACAAAACTAAAACAAACCCTAAACCTATCCCTAACCCTACCCCTGACACTAATCTGAACAATAACCCCTAGCCCTAACCCTAACCCGCACGCTTATCATCAACTTCACCCTAACCCTATCCTAAAACTAAACATAACACTAAATCTCCCCCAACCATGAACCTAACCCAATCCTAACCATAAAACTAACCCTAAACTTAACCCTAACCCTGACCCTGACCCTAACTCTAACCTTAATCCTAACCATAAAAATTACCCTACACACTCAGCTTAAATGGAAACCTACCACTAACCCACACCCTAACATCTAAACCTAAACCCAACCCTTAACCTAACCCTATCTCTAACCTTATCCTAGCCCTACACCTAAACATGACTTAATCCTAACACTTACCCTAAACCTGACCCTAAACCTAACCTTTACCTTAAACCTAATCCTAACCTGAACCCTAACCCCTACCCCAAACCCTAAGCTCAACCCTCACCCTTAAATTAAACTTCACCCTATCCCGAACTCTAACTTTAAACCGAATCCTAATCCTAACTCTAAACCTAACCCTAAACCTGACTCTAACATTAACCCAAACACCTAACCCTAACCCTAACAAACAGTAAGCCTAACCCTAACCCTAACCCTAACCTGACCCTAACCTTAACCCAAACACCTAACCCTAACACTAAACCTAACCCTAACCCTCATCCTTAACCTAAACTGCACCCTAACCCTGACCCTGAAACTAAACATAACACTAAATCTCCCCCTAACCCTGACCGTAACCCAAATCCTAACCATAAACCTAACCCTAACCCGAACCTTAACCCTAACCCTGACCCTAACTCTAACTCTAACCCTAATCCAACCCTAAAACTTACCCTACAAACTCAACTTAAATGGAAACCTAGCACTAACCCTCACCCTAACATCTAAACCTAACCCCAACCCTTAACCTCACCCTATCTCTAACCTTAACCATGCCCTAGCCTAACCATGATTTAACCCTAACACTTACCCTAAACCTAATCTTAAACCTAAACCTAAAACGAACCTTAACCCTAACCCTAACCCCTAACCCTAAGCTCAACCCTCACTCTTCACTTAAATTTCACCCAAACACTAACCCTAAAACGAACCCAACACTAACCCTAAACGCAAACATAAACCTGACCCTAACGTTAACCCAAACACCTAACCCGAACCCTAACGCTAACCCGAACTCTAAACCGAACCCTAAACTGACCCTAACCTTAACCCAAACACCTAACCCTAACACTAACCCTAAACATAACCCTCATCCTTAACCTAAACTTCACCCTAAACCTAAGCCTAAGCCTAACCCTAAAACTAAACCTAAACCTAACCCTAAACTATCACCTGACTCTAGCCCGAACGCTAAACCTAACAATGACCCTAACCATAACACCCTAAAACATCAGCTTAACTGTAAACCTAACACTTACCCTCAGACGAACCCCTAACCCTTTCACAAACCCTAACCCGATCCCTAATCCTAAACCTAACGCTGACGTAAACCTAACCCTTCCCCTAAACCTAAACTTAAACCTAACCTTAACTCTACCTATACCGAAACCAAACAATAACTCGAATCCTGACCCTAACCCTAACCCTAAACTCAGCACTAAGTATAATTCTAAACCGAACCCTAACCCTAACCCAGCCCAACCCTTTACCGTAAACCTAGTCTTAACCCTAACCTTACCTACCCTAAACCTAACACTAACGCTAACCTTAACCCTAACTCTAACATTAACCCTAACTTTTAGCGTAACCCTCACTATTAACTGAAACTTCACCCGAACCCTAACCCTAACTCTAACCATAACCATAACACTTACCCTGAACACTCACCATAACTGTAAAACTAACCGTAACCCTCACCCTAACCCCTATCCGTATCCCCAACCCTAACCCTAATGCTATCCGTAACCCTAACCCTAACACTAACCTGAACCCCTGAGCCCTAACAATAACCCTAACCCTAACCCAAACCCTAACCCCTAACACCAAAGCCTAACCCAAACGTTAACTCTAACTCGAACACTAACCTGAAACCTAATCATAAAGCTAACCGTAACCCTAAACCAAACCTAACCATGGTCAGAACCACAATGCTTTACCAGAACCCTCACCCACCCCTAACCCTAAACTACACTTCTAACCCCTAACACCTTACCATAACCATAATCCTAAGCATACACAACCCTAACCCTAAACCTAAACCTCACCCCAACCACAATGCCTAACACAAACCGTAACCTTAACTGTTACACTAAACTTAACCCTAACCTAAAATCTAACCCTAACCCTAAAACTAAACACAACCCATAAACTTAACCCTAACCCTAAACGTAACCTTAACACTAACCCGAAAACTAACCCGAACCTTAGCCATAACCCTAACCCTCACCCTATCTTAAACTTCACCCTGTCCCTAACCTAAAGCTAACCCTAACTTTAACCCTAACCCTACCCCTAAACCTAACACTAACCTTAACCTTGGCCCACCAGTCACCCTACACCTAACCCTTACGATAACTCTGACCCTAAACCTCACCCTAAACCTAATCCTAATCCTAACCCTACCCTAACTCCAACCTAACCTTAACCTTAACTTTAACCCTACCATAAAATTAAACCTAACCCTAAACCCTAATCCTAACTCTAACCCTAACCCTAACCTTAACACATACCCAAAACCTTCACCTTAAGTGTAAACGTAACTCTAATTCTTACCCTAACCCTAAATAAAACCCTACCCTAAACCTAACCAAAACACCCCTAACCCTAACTCTAACCCTAATCCTTAGCCCAGACCTAACCATAACCCTAAACCTACCCTAACTTTATTCAAACCCTAACCTTAAACAAAACTAAAACAAACCCTAAACCTATCCCTAACCCTACCCCTGACACTAATCTGAACAATAACCCCTAGCCCTAACCCTAACCCGCACGCTTAACATCAACTTCACCCTAACCCTATCCTAAAACTAAACATAACTCTAAATCTCCCCCAACCATGAACCTAACCCAATCCTAACCATAAAACTAACCCTAAACTTAACCCTAACCCTGACCCTGACCCTAACTCTAACCTTAATCCTAACCATAAAAATTACCCTACACACTCAGCTTAAATGGAAACCTACCACTAACCCACACCCTAACATCTAAACCTAAACCCGACCCTTAACCTAACCCTATCTCTAACCTTATCCTAGCCCTACACCTAAACATGACTTAATCCTAACACTTACCCTAAACCTGACCCTAAACCTAACCTTTACCTTAAACCTAATCCTAACCTGAACCCTAACCCCTACCCCAAACCCTAAGCTCAACCCTCACCCTTAAATTAAACTTCACCCTATCCCGAACTCTAACTTTAAACCGAATCCTAATCCTAACTCTAAACCTAACCCTAAACCTGACTCTAACATTAACCCAAACACCTAACCCTAACCCTAACAAACAGTAAGCCTAACCCTAACCCTAACCCTAACCTGACCCTAACCTTAACCCAAACACCTAACCCTAACACTAAACCTAACCCTAACCCTCATCCTTAACCTAAACTGCACCCTAACCCTGACCCTGAAACTAAACATAACACTAAATCTCCCCCTAACCCTGACCGTAACCCAAATCCTAACCATAAACCTAACCCTAACCCGAACCTTAACCCTAACCCTGACCCTAACTCTAACTCTAACCCTAATCCAACCCTAAAACTTACCCTACAAACTCAACTTAAATGGAAACCTAGCACTAACCCTCACCCTAACATCTAAACCTAACCCCAACCCTTAACCTCACCCTATCTCTAACCTTAACCATGCCCTAGCCTAACCATGATTTAACCCTAACACTTACCCTAAACCTAATCTTAAACCTAAACCTAAAACGAACCTTAACCCTAACCCTAACCCCTAACCCTAAGCTCAACCCTCACTCTTCACTTAAATTTCACCCAAACACTAACCCTAAAACGAACCCAACACTAACCCTAAACGCAAACATAAACCTGACCCTAACGTTAACCCAAACACCTAACCCGAACCCTAACGCTAACCCGAACTCTAAACCGAACCCTAAACTGACCCTAACCTTAACCCAAACACCTAACCCTAACACTAACCCTAAACATAACCCTCATCCTTAACCTAAACTTCACCCTAAACCTAAGCCTAAGCCTAACCCTAAAACTAAACCTAAACCTAACCCTAAACTATCACCTGACTCTAGCCCGAACGCTAAACCTAACAATGACCCTAACCATAACACCCTAAAACATCAGCTTAACTGTAAACCTAACACTTACCCTCAGACGAACCCCTAACCCTTTCACAAACCCTAACCCGATCCCTAATCCTAAACCTAACGCTGACGTAAACCTAACCCTTCCCCTAAACCTAAACTTAAACCTAACCTTAACTCTACCTATACCGAAACCAAACAATAACTCGAATCCTGACCCTAACCCTAACCCTAAACTCAGCACTAAGTATAATTCTAAACCGAACCCTAACCCTAACCCAGCCCAACCCTTTACCGTAAACCTAGTCTTAACCCTAACCTTACCTACCCTAAACCTACCACTAACGCTAACCTTAACCCTAACTCTAACATTAACCCTAACTTTTAGCGTAACCCTCACTATTAACTGAAACTTCACCCGAACCCTAACCCTAACTCTAACCATAACCATAACACTTACCCTGAACACTCACCATAACTGTAAAACTAACCGTAACCCTCACCCTAACCCCTATCCGTATCCCCAACCCTAACCCTAATGCTATCCGTAACCCTAACCCTAACACTAACCTGAACCCCTGAGCCCTAACAATAACCCTAACCCTAACCCAAACCCTAACCCCTAACACCAAAGCCTAACCCAAACGTTAACTCTAACTCGAACACTAACCTGAAACCTAATCATAAAGCTAACCGTAACCCTAAACCAAACCTAACCATGGTCAGAACCACAATGCTTTACCAGAACCCTCACCCACCCCTAACCCTAAACTACACTTCTAACCCCTAACACCTTACCATAACCATAATCCTAAGCATACACAACCCTAACCCTAAACCTAAACCTCACCCCAACCACAATGCCTAACACAAACCGTAACCTTAACTGTTACACTAAACTTAACCCTAACCTAAAATCTAACCCTAACCCTAAAACTAAACACAACCCATAAACTTAACCCTAACCCTAAACGTAACCTTAACACTAACCCGAAAACTAACCCGAACCTTAGCCATAACCCTAACCCTCACCCTATCTTAAACTTCACCCTGTCCCTAACCTAAAGCTAACCCTAACTTTAACCCTAACCCTACCCCTAAACCTAACACTAACCTTAACCTTGGCCCACCAGTCACCCTACACCTAACCCTTACGATAACTCTGACCCTAAACCTCACCCTAAACCTAATCCTAATCCTAACCCTACCCTAACTCCAACCTAACCTTAACCTTAACTTTAACCCTACCATAAAATTAAACCTAACCCTAAACCCTAATCCTAACTCTAACCCTAACCCTAACCTTAACACATACCCAAAACCTTCACCTTAAGTGTAAACGTAACTCTAATTCTTACCCTAACCCTAAATAAAACCCTACCCTAAACCTAACCAAAACACCCCTAACCCTAACTCTAACCCTAATCCTTAGCCCAGACCTAACCATAACCCTAAACCTACCCTAACTTTATTCAAACCCTAACCTTAAACAAAACTAAAACAAACCCTAAACCTATCCCTAACCCTACCCCTGACACTAATCTGAACAATAACCCCTAGCCCTAACCCTAACCCGCACGCTTAACATCAACTTCACCCTAACCCTATCCTAAAACTAAACATAACTCTAAATCTCCCCCAACCATGAACCTAACCCAATCCTAACCATAAAACTAACCCTAAACTTAACCCTAACCCTGACCCTGACCCTAACTCTAACCTTAATCCTAACCATAAAAATTACCCTACACACTCAGCTTAAATGGAAACCTACCACTAACCCACACCCTAACATCTAAACCTAAACCCGACCCTTAACCTAACCCTATCTCTAACCTTATCCTAGCCCTACACCTAAACATGACTTAATCCTAACACTTACCCTAAACCTGACCCTAAACCTAACCTTTACCTTAAACCTAATCCTAACCTGAACCCTAACCCCTACCCCAAACCCTAAGCTCAACCCTCACCCTTAAATTAAACTTCACCCTATCCCGAACTCTAACTTTAAACCGAATCCTAATCCTAACTCTAAACCTAACCCTAAACCTGACTCTAACATTAACCCAAACACCTAACTCTAACCCTAACAAACAGTAAGCCTAACCCTAACCCTAACCCTAACCTGACCCTAACCTTAACCCAAACACCTAACCCTAACACTAAACCTAACCCTAACCCTCATCCTTAACCTAAACTGCACCCTAACCCTGACCCTGAAACTAAACATAACACTAAATCTCCCCCTAACCCTGACCGTAACCCAAATCCTAACCATAAACCTAACCCTAACCCGAACCTTAACCCTAACCCTGACCCTAACTCTAACTCTAACCCTAATCCAACCCTAAAACTTACCCTACAAACTCAACTTAAATGGAAACCTAGCACTAACCCTCACCCTAACATCTAAACCTAACCCCAACCCTTAACCTCACCCTATCTCTAACCTTAACCATGCCCTAGCCTAACCATGATTTAACCCTAACACTTACCCTAAACCTAATCTTAAACCTAAACCTAAAACGAACCTTAACCCTAACCCTAACCCCTAACCCTAAGCTCAACCCTCACTCTTCACTTAAATTTCACCCAAACACTAACCCTAAAACGAACCCAACACTAACCCTAAACGCAAACATAAACCTGACCCTAACGTTAACCCAAACACCTAACCCGAACCCTAACGCTAACCCGAACTCTAAACCGAACCCTAAACTGACCCTAACCTTAACCCAAACACCTAACCCTAACACTAACCCTAAACATAACCCTCATCCTTAACCTAAACTTCACCCTAAACCTAAGCCTAAGCCTAACCCTAAAACTAAACCTAAACCTAACCCTAAACTATCACCTGACTCTAGCCCGAACGCTAAACCTAACAATGACCCTAACCATAACACCCTAAAACATCAGCTTAACTGTAAACCTAACACTTACCCTCAGACGAACCCCTAACCCTTTCACAAACCCTAACCCGATCCCTAATCCTAAACCTAACGCTGACGTAAACCTAACCCTTCCCCTAAACCTAAACTTAAACCTAACCTTAACTCTACCTATACCGAAACCAAACAATAACTCGAATCCTGACCCTAACCCTAACCCTAAACTCAGCACTAAGTATAATTCTAAACCGAACCCTAACCCTAACCCAGCCCAACCCTTTACCGTAAACCTAGTCTTAACCCTAACCTTACCTACCCTAAACCTAACACTAACGCTAACCTTAACCCTAACTCTAACATTAACCCTAACTTTTAGCGTAACCCTCACTATTAACTGAAACTTCACCCGAACCCTAACCCTAACTCTAACCATAACCATAACACTTACCCTGAACACTCACCATAACTGTAAAACTAACCGTAACCCTCACCCTAACCCCTATCCGTATCCCCAACCCTAACCCTAATGCTATCCGTAACCCTAACCCTAACACTAACCTGAACCCCTGAGCCCTAACAATAACCCTAACCCTAACCCAAACCCTAACCCCTAACACCAAAGCCTAACCCAAACGTTAACTCTAACTCGAACACTAACCTGAAACCTAATCATAAAGCTAACCGTAACCCTAAACCAAACCTAACCATGGTCAGAACCACAATGCTTTACCAGAACCCTCACCCACCCCTAACCCTAAACTACACTTCTAACCCCTAACACCTTACCATAACCATAATCCTAAGCATACACAACCCTAACCCTAAACCTAAACCTCACCCCAACCACAATGCCTAACACAAACCGTAACCTTAACTGTTACACTAAACTTAACCCTAACCTAAAATCTAACCCTAACCCTAAAACTAAACACAACCCATAAACTTAACCCTAACCCTAAACGTAACCTTAACACTAACCCGAAAACTAACCCGAACCTTAGCCATAACCCTAACCCTCACCCTATCTTAAACTTCACCCTGTCCCTAACCTAAAGCTAACCCTAACTTTAACCCTAACCCTACCCCTAAACCTAACACTAACCTTAACCTTGGCCCACCAGTCACCCTACACCTAACCCTTACGATAACTCTGACCCTAAACCTCCCCCTAAACCTAATCCTAATCCTAACCCTACCCTAACTCCAACCTAACCTTAACCTTAACTTTAACCCTACCATAAAATTAAACCTAACCCTAAACCCTAATCCTAACTCTAACCCTAACCCTAACCTTAACACATACCCAAAACCTTCACCTTAAGTGTAAACGTAACTCTAATTCTTACCCTAACCCTAAATAAAACCCTACCCTAAACCTAACCAAAACACCCCTAACCCTAACTCTAACCCTAATCCTTAGCCCAGACCTAACCATAACCCTAAACCTACCCTAACTTTATTCAAACCCTAACCTTAAACAAAACTAAAACAAACCCTAAACCTATCCCTAACCCTACCCCTGACACTAATCTGAACAATAACCCCTAGCCCTAACCCTAACCCGCACGCTTAACATCAACTTCACCCTAACCCTATCCTAAAACTAAACATAACTCTAAATCTCCCCCAACCATGAACCTAACCCAATCCTAACCATAAAACTAACCCTAAACTTAACCCTAACCCTGACCCTGACCCTAACTCTAACCTTAATCCTAACCATAAAAATTACCCTACACACTCAGCTTAAATGGAAACCTACCACTAACCCACACCCTAACATCTAAACCTAAACCCGACCCTTAACCTAACCCTATCTCTAACCTTATCCTAGCCCTACACCTAAACATGACTTAATCCTAACACTTACCCTAAACCTGACCCTAAACCTAACCTTTACCTTAAACCTAATCCTAACCTGAACCCTAACCCCTACCCCAAACCCTAAGCTCAACCCTCACCCTTAAATTAAACTTCACCCTATCCCGAACTCTAACTTTAAACCGAATCCTAATCCTAACTCTAAACCTAACCCTAAACCTGACTCTAACATTAACCCAAACACCTAACCCTAACCCTAACAAACAGTAAGCCTAACCCTAACCCTAACCCTAACCTGACCCTAACCTTAACCCAAACACCTAACCCTAACACTAAACCTAACCCTAACCCTCATCCTTAACCTAAACTGCACCCTAACCCTGACCCTGAAACTAAACATAACACTAAATCTCCCCCTAACCCTGACCGTAACCCAAATCCTAACCATAAACCTAACCCTAACCCGAACCTTAACCCTAACCCTGACCCTAACTCTAACTCTAACCCTAATCCAACCCTAAAACTTACCCTACAAACTCAACTTAAATGGAAACCTAGCACTAACCCTCACCCTAACATCTAAACCTAACCCCAACCCTTAACCTCACCCTATCTCTAACCTTAACCATGCCCTAGCCTAACCATGATTTAACCCTAACACTTACCCTAAACCTAATCTTAAACCTAAACCTAAAACGAACCTTAACCCTAACCCTAACCCCTAACCCTAAGCTCAACCCTCACTCTTCACTTAAATTTCACCCAAACACTAACCCTAAAACGAACCCAACACTAACCCTAAACGCAAACATAAACCTGACCCTAACGTTAACCCAAACACCTAACCCGAACCCTAACGCTAACCCGAACTCTAAACCGAACCCTAAACTGACCCTAACCTTAACCCAAACACCTAACCCTAACACTAACCCTAAACATAACCCTCATCCTTAACCTAAACTTCACCCTAAACCTAAGCCTAAGCCTAACCCTAAAACTAAACCTAAACCTAACCCTAAACTATCACCTGACTCTAGCCCGAACGCTAAACCTAACAATGACCCTAACCATAACACCCTAAAACATCAGCTTAACTGTAAACCTAACACTTACCCTCAGACGAACCCCTAACCCTTTCACAAACCCTAACCCGATCCCTAATCCTAAACCTAACGCTGACGTAAACCTAACCCTTCCCCTAAACCTAAACTTAAACCTAACCTTAACTCTACCTATACCGAAACCAAACAATAACTCGAATCCTGACCCTAACCCTAACCCTAAACTCAGCACTAAGTATAATTCTAAACCGAACCCTAACCCTAACCCAGCCCAACCCTTTACCGTAAACCTAGTCTTAACCCTAACCTTACCTACCCTAAACCTACCACTAACGCTAACCTTAACCCTAACTCTAACATTAACCCTAACTTTTAGCGTAACCCTCACTATTAACTGAAACTTCACCCGAACCCTAACCCTAACTCTAACCATAACCATAACACTTACCCTGAACACTCACCATAACTGTAAAACTAACCGTAACCCTCACCCTAACCCCTATCCGTATCCCCAACCCTAACCCTAATGCTATCCGTAACCCTAACCCTAACACTAACCTGAACCCCTGAGCCCTAACAATAACCCTAACCCTAACCCAAACCCTAACCCCTAACACCAAAGCCTAACCCAAACGTTAACTCTAACTCGAACACTAACCTGAAACCTAATCATAAAGCTAACCGTAACCCTAAACCAAACCTAACCATGGTCAGAACCACAATGCTTTACCAGAACCCTCACCCACCCCTAACCCTAAACTACACTTCTAACCCCTAACACCTTACCATAACCATAATCCTAAGCATACACAACCCTAACCCTAAACCTAAACCTCACCCCAACCACAATGCCTAACACAAACCGTAACCTTAACTGTTACACTAAACTTAACCCTAACCTAAAATCTAACCCTAACCCTAAAACTAAACACAACCCATAAACTTAACCCTAACCCTAAACGTAACCTTAACACTAACCCGAAAACTAACCCGAACCTTAGCCATAACCCTAACCCTCACCCTATCTTAAACTTCACCCTGTCCCTAACCTAAAGCTAACCCTAACTTTAACCCTAACCCTACCCCTAAACCTAACACTAACCTTAACCTTGGCCCACCAGTCACCCTACACCTAACCCTTACGATAACTCTGACCCTAAACCTCACCCTAAACCTAATCCTAATCCTAACCCTACCCTAACTCCAACCTAACCTTAACCTTAACTTTAACCCTACCATAAAATTAAACCTAACCCTAAACCCTAATCCTAACTCTAACCCTAACCCTAACCTTAACACATACCCAAAACCTTCACCTTAAGTGTAAACGTAACTCTAATTCTTACCCTAACCCTAAATAAAACCCTACCCTAAACCTAACCAAAACACCCCTAACCCTAACTCTAACCCTAATCCTTAGCCCAGACCTAACCATAACCCTAAACCTACCCTAACTTTATTCAAACCCTAACCTTAAACAAAACTAAAACAAACCCTAAACCTATCCCTAACCCTACCCCTGACACTAATCTGAACAATAACCCCTAGCCCTAACCCTAACCCGCACGCTTAACATCAACTTCACCCTAACCCTATCCTAAAACTAAACATAACTCTAAATCTCCCCCAACCATGAACCTAACCCAATCCTAACCATAAAACTAACCCTAAACTTAACCCTAACCCTGACCCTGACCCTAACTCTAACCTTAATCCTAACCATAAAAATTACCCTACACACTCAGCTTAAATGGAAACCTACCACTAACCCACACCCTAACATCTAAACCTAAACCCGACCCTTAACCTAACCCTATCTCTAACCTTATCCTAGCCCTACACCTAAACATGACTTAATCCTAACACTTACCCTAAACCTGACCCTAAACCTAACCTTTACCTTAAACCTAATCCTAACCTGAACCCTAACCCCTACCCCAAACCCTAAGCTCAACCCTCACCCTTAAATTAAACTTCACCCTATCCCGAACTCTAACTTTAAACCGAATCCTAATCCTAACTCTAAACCTAACCCTAAACCTGACTCTAACATTAACCCAAACACCTAACTCTAACCCTAACAAACAGTAAGCCTAACCCTAACCCTAACCCTAACCTGACCCTAACCTTAACCCAAACACCTAACCCTAACACTAAACCTAACCCTAACCCTCATCCTTAACCTAAACTGCACCCTAACCCTGACCCTGAAACTAAACATAACACTAAATCTCCCCCTAACCCTGACCGTAACCCAAATCCTAACCATAAACCTAACCCTAACCCGAACCTTAACCCTAACCCTGACCCTAACTCTAACTCTAACCCTAATCCAACCCTAAAACTTACCCTACAAACTCAACTTAAATGGAAACCTAGCACTAACCCTCACCCTAACATCTAAACCTAACCCCAACCCTTAACCTCACCCTATCTCTAACCTTAACCATGCCCTAGCCTAACCATGATTTAACCCTAACACTTACCCTAAACCTAATCTTAAACCTAAACCTAAAACGAACCTTAACCCTAACCCTAACCCCTAACCCTAAGCTCAACCCTCACTCTTCACTTAAATTTCACCCAAACACTAACCCTAAAACGAACCCAACACTAACCCTAAACGCAAACATAAACCTGACCCTAACGTTAACCCAAACACCTAACCCGAACCCTAACGCTAACCCGAACTCTAAACCGAACCCTAAACTGACCCTAACCTTAACCCAAACACCTAACCCTAACACTAACCCTAAACATAACCCTCATCCTTAACCTAAACTTCACCCTAAACCTAAGCCTAAGCCTAACCCTAAAACTAAACCTAAACCTAACCCTAAACTATCACCTGACTCTAGCCCGAACGCTAAACCTAACAATGACCCTAACCATAACACCCTAAAACATCAGCTTAACTGTAAACCTAACACTTACCCTCAGACGAACCCCTAACCCTTTCACAAACCCTAACCCGATCCCTAATCCTAAACCTAACGCTGACGTAAACCTAACCCTTCCCCTAAACCTAAACTTAAACCTAACCTTAACTCTACCTATACCGAAACCAAACAATAACTCGAATCCTGACCCTAACCCTAACCCTAAACTCAGCACTAAGTATAATTCTAAACCGAACCCTAACCCTAACCCAGCCCAACCCTTTACCGTAAACCTAGTCTTAACCCTAACCTTACCTACCCTAAACCTAACACTAACGCTAACCTTAACCCTAACTCTAACATTAACCCTAACTTTTAGCGTAACCCTCACTATTAACTGAAACTTCACCCGAACCCTAACCCTAACTCTAACCATAACCATAACACTTACCCTGAACACTCACCATAACTGTAAAACTAACCGTAACCCTCACCCTAACCCCTATCCGTATCCCCAACCCTAACCCTAATGCTATCCGTAACCCTAACCCTAACACTAACCTGAACCCCTGAGCCCTAACAATAACCCTAACCCTAACCCAAACCCTAACCCCTAACACCAAAGCCTAACCCAAACGTTAACTCTAACTCGAACACTAACCTGAAACCTAATCATAAAGCTAACCGTAACCCTAAACCAAACCTAACCATGGTCAGAACCACAATGCTTTACCAGAACCCTCACCCACCCCTAACCCTAAACTACACTTCTAACCCCTAACACCTTACCATAACCATAATCCTAAGCATACACAACCCTAACCCTAAACCTAAACCTCACCCCAACCACAATGCCTAACACAAACCGTAACCTTAACTGTTACACTAAACTTAACCCTAACCTAAAATCTAACCCTAACCCTAAAACTAAACACAACCCATAAACTTAACCCTAACCCTAAACGTAACCTTAACACTAACCCGAAAACTAACCCGAACCTTAGCCATAACCCTAACCCTCACCCTATCTTAAACTTCACCCTGTCCCTAACCTAAAGCTAACCCTAACTTTAACCCTAACCCTACCCCTAAACCTAACACTAACCTTAACCTTGGCCCACCAGTCACCCTACACCTAACCCTTACGATAACTCTGACCCTAAACCTCCCCCTAAACCTAATCCTAATCCTAACCCTACCCTAACTCCAACCTAACCTTAACCTTAACTTTAACCCTACCATAAAATTAAACCTAACCCTAAACCCTAATCCTAACTCTAACCCTAACCCTAACCTTAACACATACCCAAAACCTTCACCTTAAGTGTAAACGTAACTCTAATTCTTACCCTAACCCTAAATAAAACCCTACCCTAAACCTAACCAAAACACCCCTAACCCTAACTCTAACCCTAATCCTTAGCCCAGACCTAACCATAACCCTAAACCTACCCTAACTTTATTCAAACCCTAACCTTAAACAAAACTAAAACAAACCCTAAACCTATCCCTAACCCTACCCCTGACACTAATCTGAACAATAACCCCTAGCCCTAACCCTAACCCGCACGCTTAACATCAACTTCACCCTAACCCTATCCTAAAACTAAACATAACACTAAATCTCCCCCAACCATGAACCTAACCCAATCCTAACCATAAAACTAACCCTAAACTTAACCCTAACCCTGACCCTGACCCTAACTCTAACCTTAATCCTAACCATAAAAATTACCCTACACACTCAGCTTAAATGGAAACCTACCACTAACCCACACCCTAACATCTAAACCTAAACCCGACCCTTAACCTAACCCTATCTCTAACCTTATCCTAGCCCTACACCTAAACATGACTTAATCCTAACACTTACCCTAAACCTGACCCTAAACCTAACCTTTACCTTAAACCTAATCCTAACCTGAACCCTAACCCCTACCCCAAACCCTAAGCTCAACCCTCACCCTTAAATTAAACTTCACCCTATCCCGAACTCTAACTTTAAACCGAATCCTAATCCTAACTCTAAACCTAACCCTAAACCTGACTCTAACATTAACCCAAACACCTAACCCTAACCCTAACAAACAGTAAGCCTAACCCTAACCCTAACCCTAACCTGACCCTAACCTTAACCCAAACACCTAACCCTAACACTAAACCTAACCCTAACCCTCATCCTTAACCTAAACTGCACCCTAACCCTGACCCTGAAACTAAACATAACACTAAATCTCCCCCTAACCCTGACCGTAACCCAAATCCTAACCATAAACCTAACCCTAACCCGAACCTTAACCCTAACCCTGACCCTAACTCTAACTCTAACCCTAATCCAACCCTAAAACTTACCCTACAAACTCAACTTAAATGGAAACCTAGCACTAACCCTCACCCTAACATCTAAACCTAACCCCAACCCTTAACCTCACCCTATCTCTAACCTTAACCATGCCCTAGCCTAACCATGATTTAACCCTAACACTTACCCTAAACCTAATCTTAAACCTAAACCTAAAACGAACCTTAACCCTAACCCTAACCCCTAACCCTAAGCTCAACCCTCACTCTTCACTTAAATTTCACCCAAACACTAACCCTAAAACGAACCCAACACTAACCCTAAACGCAAACATAAACCTGACCCTAACGTTAACCCAAACACCTAACCCGAACCCTAACGCTAACCCGAACTCTAAACCGAACCCTAAACTGACCCTAACCTTAACCCAAACACCTAACCCTAACACTAACCCTAAACATAACCCTCATCCTTAACCTAAACTTCACCCTAAACCTAAGCCTAAGCCTAACCCTAAAACTAAACCTAAACCTAACCCTAAACTATCACCTGACTCTAGCCCGAACGCTAAACCTAACAATGACCCTAACCATAACACCCTAAAACATCAGCTTAACTGTAAACCTAACACTTACCCTCAGACGAACCCCTAACCCTTTCACAAACCCTAACCCGATCCCTAATCCTAAACCTAACGCTGACGTAAACCTAACCCTTCCCCTAAACCTAAACTTAAACCTAACCTTAACTCTACCTATACCGAAACCAAACAATAACTCGAATCCTGACCCTAACCCTAACCCTAAACTCAGCACTAAGTATAATTCTAAACCGAACCCTAACCCTAACCCAGCCCAACCCTTTACCGTAAACCTAGTCTTAACCCTAACCTTACCTACCCTAAACCTACCACTAACGCTAACCTTAACCCTAACTCTAACATTAACCCTAACTTTTAGCGTAACCCTCACTATTAACTGAAACTTCACCCGAACCCTAACCCTAACTCTAACCATAACCATAACACTTACCCTGAACACTCACCATAACTGTAAAACTAACCGTAACCCTCACCCTAACCCCTATCCGTATCCCCAACCCTAACCCTAATGCTATCCGTAACCCTAACCCTAACACTAACCTGAACCCCTGAGCCCTAACAATAACCCTAACCCTAACCCAAACCCTAACCCCTAACACCAAAGCCTAACCCAAACGTTAACTCTAACTCGAACACTAACCTGAAACCTAATCATAAAGCTAACCGTAACCCTAAACCAAACCTAACCATGGTCAGAACCACAATGCTTTACCAGAACCCTCACCCACCCCTAACCCTAAACTACACTTCTAACCCCTAACACCTTACCATAACCATAATCCTAAGCATACACAACCCTAACCCTAAACCTAAACCTCACCCCAACCACAATGCCTAACACAAACCGTAACCTTAACTGTTACACTAAACTTAACCCTAACCTAAAATCTAACCCTAACCCTAAAACTAAACACAACCCATAAACTTAACCCTAACCCTAAACGTAACCTTAACACTAACCCGAAAACTAACCCGAACCTTAGCCATAACCCTAACCCTCACCCTATCTTAAACTTCACCCTGTCCCTAACCTAAAGCTAACCCTAACTTTAACCCTAACCCTACCCCTAAACCTAACACTAACCTTAACCTTGGCCCACCAGTCACCCTACACCTAACCCTTACGATAACTCTGACCCTAAACCTCCCCCTAAACCTAATCCTAATCCTAACCCTACCCTAACTCCAACCTAACCTTAACCTTAACTTTAACCCTACCATAAAATTAAACCTAACCCTAAACCCTAATCCTAACTCTAACCCTAACCCTAACCTTAACACATACCCAAAACCTTCACCTTAAGTGTAAACGTAACTCTAATTCTTACCCTAACCCTAAATAAAACCCTACCCTAAACCTAACCAAAACACCCCTAACCCTAACTCTAACCCTAATCCTTAGCCCAGACCTAACCATAACCCTAAACCTACCCTAACTTTATTCAAACCCTAACCTTAAACAAAACTAAAACAAACCCTAAACCTATCCCTAACCCTACCCCTGACACTAATCTAATACTATCTCTCTATG